>NW_004567108.1:24600247-24670628 GCF_000260355.1 Condylura cristata | reverse complement strand
AAGAAAGAATCTGACAACAGGGAGTGACCAACAATTTCAGATTTGGGGTAGGCAGGGAACATCTCTGGAACAACGAAGGCCTGTTGGTGGTGGCAGGTAATAAGCAACCAAACCATCTGCAGCTGAGTTACTTGGTCCCAGGTGGGCCAGGATTTTCACTCTTAATCACACTGAGCCTGTCTGTGGGTTCCGCCCCCACTGTCTGCTGCCACATCCTTGCCACATCCTTGCCTCTCCAGTCTGCTACCTTTCTTTCCCATATTGCAGTGAATGAAAAATGGTTGCTTCCTCTGATGATTCTTGAATAAGTATGTCTGTATGTAAATTCCCAAATTTGACCCTCAAAACAGTAACTTACTTAGTTGCAAGATTTTGGTCAAAACTTTTTAGAAACAAAAACTTCATGCTTTAATGGTGGGCATGGTCTGGTAACATATATTTGAAAAGGTGTGAACTTGCACCCCTAAATCATATACAGTGTTGTAAACCCATGTTACATCAATAAAAAACAAAAAGCTTACAGCGTATATTACTCAAAAAGTTAATGTACACTAAAACCAGTATATCATTGAGGGGTTTTAATAAATTTTAATCTATTGTTTGGAATTTCAACCCTGAATATTGAAATGATGGTCTTCTCTTTCAGGACATTTACGAAATTTCCTCTTTGCCTGCTCTCCTATGTACACAAATTTTACTTTTTTTTTTTTAGGTATTTTTATACGATAATGTGCAAATCATTCAGCCTACATCACAATGTAGGGAACAAAGAATCTTACTTTCCAAGCTACATAGTATAGGGTAAATAACCTCACCTTTGCTAAACATTACATATCTGAAGTATAAAATAGGAGATTAGGTCAGGTTATCTATAATGTGTACTGGAGTTTAAAGACTTTAATGTACTTTTGGAGACAATTGTATAAAAATTTTAGAAAATTTTTGCTGTGAATACTATTGAATGATTTCAGGTTGAAATCTGAGACCCAGTTGTAGGGATCGCTCTCAGACATTTCAGTTTGGCAGTGTTCAACTAGCCTTTAGCAGTTTATCTGGATGGGCATGTGTTTATCTGGATAGTTAAGATGTCTGAAAAAGTACACAAAGTATTCTGGGGTTGACTTTGATAAGACAAAATGCTTTCTACTGGGTGTAATTCAGATGAGCACACCAGGACACACAGCCAAACTCATCTGAACTATCCAAACCTCTTGATTCTGCAAACTGGATTGCAGATCTTTCAAGAACAGGCTTTCTCACAAGATTGCTGGCACTTTCTCTTCCAATCCCAGCCAGAAAAACAGTAAGAACAGCCTTTCTCATATCATTTTGGCATTTCTGGTCTTGGTCCAGGCTGGAAAATTGAAGTGCAAAAGCACTTAACTGAACATTTTAGAAGGTAAAGAAATGTTCAGTTCAAGTTTAGCTCTCGAATGGACAAGGGGCTTCTTCTTTTATTCACCTCATTCGAACCCTCAATGGCAAAGAAATACCATGATTTGTACTTTGCTTTCGAAGTTATCTACTTTCAGTTCCATGTTAGAAGCAAGTAAAACTCTTTATGTGCCTCTAAAAAGGCTTCACCAGGTTACTGCTTAATTTAGAATGTTGATTGGCTTCTCAATTCAGATACCTCCACTACAAGCCTTCAGTAAATAAATCATTAAAGAATCTTCACTGGGAAAATATAAATGACTAATGTTTTGAAATAAAATATGTATGCAGGTTACTAAAGTTAACTGAAGCATAAGCACATCAATTTTATAAATATCTATGTTCTTTTACTGGTTCTATTATACTCCATTAAGCATAGCCTTGGTCAGACGCACGTGTTATCTGCCTTGATTCTAGTTTGGTTTGCGTCTATTCTTATTTTGTCCTCTGCCATTCACAACTTCAAGTGATGGTCCACAGTTCAAGTGATGTTGGCTGTTCAGTGCCAGTCTAGAAATTTCACTTGGTGGAGGTGATATGCTAATTTAGTCATTTCTGTTTCCAGTACTGAAATTGTTCAAATTGTTATATTCAGCATATAACCATTAGCCATGACTCTGCATCTGGCTATTACTTCTGCAATTTATTATTTTCCAAATTTTCTTGACACTGTTCTTGAGTAAATGCTAATATAAAATACCTGCTTCAAAATTTCTAATATAGGAAAATTCATGACTTTGAAATAGCAGTGATTCTGCCAATGGGCAAAAAAATTAATGATTATAAAATTAAAATACTATTAGTAAAAAAAATTAGTTAAGCTAGACTTCATCAAAACTAAAACTCCTCAAGACACCATTCACCAAGTGCAAGACAAGCCACAGACTACGGAAAAGTTTCACAAAATGCATAACTAACAGAAAACTTACATCCTGAGTATGTAAATCACTTGTACAACCCAATAGTAAAGGCAATCAAATTTAAAAATGTATAAAAAGGGCCCTCCCTGGTGGCGCAGCGGGTTAAAGCACCGCACTGAGAATCTAAAAGCCACTTCCTCATGAGTTCGATTCCCGCCTGCCCCGGAGGTGACCACATGGCGTGGCAGACCTCTCCTGACCCGCCCGCTGCTCCCCTCAGCGGTGTACTTCGTCGATCTGCCTGTTCTGCTCCCCACTCTGTCTCTGGTGAATCCTCTCACCCTCCACATCTCTGGCCTGTACCCCAGTTCTCTATGAATAAATGAATAAATCTTTAAAAAAAATGTATAAAAAATGAGAAAATTCACTTCACAAAAAATAAGATATATAAATGCCAATGAGAATATGAAAATGTTCTTGACATCATTAGTCATCAGGGAAATGCAAACCTGAATCCGCAATTAGAAGAATTATAGCCCAACTAGATTTGCTAAAAATCAAACAGCAAAAACAACAATACCAAGTGCTGGTGATAACACAGAGCAATATGCTAATGGGGATACAAAATGATGTTTCTTTCCAAGTAGTTTAACAGTTTCTTATAAGGTTAAAGATAGGTCTATAGGGCCCTCCCTGGTGGTGCACCAAGTTAAAGGACAGCACTCTGAAGCTATCACCGCCACTGAAGCACAAATCGATCCAGCCAGAGAAGTGACCCACATGGCGCAGCAGACTTCTCCTGGTCTGCCCACTGCTCCCCTCAGCAGTGTGTTTCAGTCCATCCACCTGTTCTGCTCCCCACTCTGTCTCTGGTGAATCTTACACCCTGCGTCTCTGACCCCAGTTCTCTATGCATAAATAAATAAATCTTTTTTTAAAATGTGCCTATAACTCAGCAATCCCACTTTTGGTTACTTACTTAAGAGAAACAAATGCATACATCTATGTAAACTGCACCTAAATACTCAGACCTATTTTATTTTATTGTACCCAAAAACTGATGGAAAAATTAAATGTCCTTCAACAGAAGGAGATAAACCAGTTGTAGTTTATCGATACAATGATGCAGTAGCTAGCAATAAAAAAATTTAAAAGTGAATAAACCACTGATACGTATATACATATCATAAATGAATCTCAAAAATATTTTGCTGGCTAAGAGAACCCAGAGCAAAACAAAACAGAAGCAAAAAAAAATCCCAAAATGCCAGATACTGCATAATTTAATTTATATGAAAATCTGGGGACGAAATCTCATCTACAGTAACAGGAAGAAAATCAGTACTTTCCTGGAGCTTGGGCGGGGAAGACAGGAGACAGCAAGGTGCAAGGGACAGTACAGGTAGAGGACATTTGGCAATTTGAGGAATGCTGGAAAAGTTCTCTCTTGACTTGGGTGGTGGTATATATAGATATATAGATATAGATATAGTATATAGTATATATTTGTCAAAATGCTTCACTGTAAGTGGCATACTTATCATGCCAACTCTACTTCAATGAAGTTGATTTAAAAAATTCAAGTAAATAAATGCCAGACACAGCACAAGTAAGTTTGCACAGGTTTGATGGATGTCCCCACTTCCCACATAAATAGAAAGATTTCCAGTATGTGTCATAGAGACAATATTTTCTTCCTATTACTTAAGAGGCCCTTGTCACATGATTGTTTTCTATTTAGATTTCTCTCATAGTACTTGTAGCAACTAGCTTTAAAACAATACATATATTTCCTTCCTTCAAGTCCAGTTCATGTGAATTGTTTATGCTGTAAAAGATAGGCACTTAAGCAACTTAACATCTTCGATCTTTAATTTCCTCACCTGTAAAATGGGATAATAATATCTAGCTGACAGGATCAAGTCTATCCCTCCTATACTATAATAAGCCAAAGAAGTTAATTAATAAATTTAGCAATCGTCACGAGTATTATTGAATAAGTTTCAGAAAACTTCATTGCCACCACAAGAATCCCCTGCCAAGAAGCAGTCACATTAAACAAGACAAATTAGGCTCACAAACATTAGGTTTGTTGTCTGCACTGACCTCAAACTCAGAAGCCTCTAAGACAGAAATGGATTTCTCAAGATGTATTTGAACACACGGTGGCAATCAAATCTTTTTACACAAAATGCATATATTTTCTTCTTAATCTCTTCATTTATTTCTTCTCAAACTTCTCCCTAGATTTTTTCCAAGATAAAACTGAACTAGACCATTGTTTTCCACATATTTTTTCAATTGTGATAAAAATACACATAACATAGAATTTACCGTGTGTATTAGTTTGCTAGGGCTGCTGTAACAAATACCATACACTGAGTGGCTTAAACACAGAAATTTATTTTCTCATACTGGACATAGGGAAGTGCAATTAAAAGGCATAGGCAGATGAGGTTTTTCCTGAAGTCATTCTCCTTCACTTTCTTATAGGTGGCTGCTTCCTTATGTTATCTTTTCCCTGTGTACCTGCATCTCTGGTCTCTGTGAGTTCAGATGTCCTCCTTATCAGGACAGTAGTCAGAGTGGATTGGAATCCAACCTAACATCTTGACATCATTGCTTTTCAAAAGCCTTATCTCCAAATATGTTCGCATTGTGAGAGGTACTAGGGGTTAGATCTTCCACATATTAATTGGGCTGGGGGTCACCACTTGTTACAGACAGCTGCAATAGCTGTCAGTTACTGTTACTTCTTCCTTCAGCCTAGTGATGGTAAAGGTCCCAGTCTTATTATCCCATGGCCCTTAACTCTCCATCATTGTGTTCCCAAGTTCTGCCTCTACCTTAAAAAAAAAAAATGGGCCCTCCATGGTTGCACAATGGGTTTGTGTAGAGCTTTGCACTAGCTCTCAGAAATCACTGCAGCATGAGTTCCCAGCCAGGGAGCTGACCCACATGGCGTGGCAGATCTCTCCTGACCTGCCTGCTGCTCCCCTCAGCAGTGTACTCAGTCACATCTACCTGTTCTATGCCTCTGGTGAAGCCTCTCACCACTCCTACACCTCTGGCCTGTACCCCAGTTCTGTATGCAAAAATAAATTAATCTTTAAAAAAAAACCTTTATTAATTTTTTCTCAAATTTCTCCCATATCTAGCTTGCCAGGACCATGAATGGCTATATACCTCATAATGGTACAACACATTTTAATGAACATTTTGAAACTGGGTGATACTCTCCTCACTGGTTTTTTGTTTGTTTGTTTTTTATGTTTGACTTTTTAATGAAAAAGAAAAATTTAAAAAAAGAAAGACTAGTTAAAAGATGAGGACTCATTCTGACAGGACTAGAGTGATGAAAACAGTTAATGCTTCACCAAGGCTTTGACTCTTTGGTCACTAGCTGTGCTTCCAGACTGGGGTCACATGGTCACAGGTATTTTAAGGGACATTTTCTCCTTTATTTTGTGTATTTGTCCGTTAGCTATCATCGACCTGTCATCCATCTGTTCATTTTTCTGAGACTTACTAGCAACTAGTATTATTCCCACTAACTAATGTTGACACAGTTCCTTCTTCCATTAGCTTAATGCCCCTTTTAGTTATTGAGCTCACTTCAAAATGACTCTTCTTTTTGCCTTTCTATAAATGGGGGGGAAAATTTGCTTACTATTATGCATTTAATTGGAAAAATATGTGATTCTATCTATGCAATGGTAGCATCATTTGTTTCTAGCTATGTTCTTTCCATACGACTTGGATCAGGACATTTAAAAAAAAAGAGAGAAAATGAGGAATTACGTATCATTTTTTAGGAGCAATTTAATCTTACAGGTTTAAAGTAGATCCATTGCAGAAATGGTGCTGCTGCTACCACTTTCCAACCAATAGCTTTTAAAATTTAGTAAGAGAATGGACATCAGCAGGAGGAATAGCAGTGGCAAGTGCAGAAAGACAAATGGAAACAGAAATAAAGACTGATAGGATGATAGAGCTCTGACATCAGTCTTGAAAAGAGCCAGGGAGAAAGAAGGGGAATTTTATTTATCTTGGAGAGGCTTTTCTTGGCTCCTCGTAACCAACTCCTTACACTTTTTAAAGCTCAAATCTATGTAGTGCCCTCACATTTTTTTAAAGATTTTATTTATTTATGCATACAGAAATGGGGTGCCAGCCAGAGGTACAGGGGTGGTGAGAGGATTCACCAGAGACAGGATGGGGAGCAGAACAGGCAGACTGATGAAGTACACAGCTGAGGGGAGCAGCAAGCAAGACAGGAGTTGTCTGCTGTGCCATGTGGGTCACCCCCGGGGGGGGGGATCAAACTCATACTGAAGTTAGCTTTGCAGTACAGTGCTCCAACCTGCTGTGCCACCAGAGAGGCTGCCCTCACATTTTTAAAGTGTATTCTTTTTGTCTATTTCCATTTCTCTTTCCGATGAAGACCTAGTGAACATTGAAAACCCTTGGTGCTACTAGTCACAGAGCAGTAATCCCAGGCAAACTCTGATTAAACTAAGGAAGCTATTTATAATTGTCTCCTCATTGGTTTTGTTATTTACTGAAAAAATCTTGCTAGCTATACTTCTCCTAAGTTCAACATAACACCCCAGTTAAATATAAAGACATCCTTAAAATACATTGCTATGAGAGAACATGCAAAGTACAGAGATATTGAATCTCATTTTCCCAAAATCATTTTTCTTAATTGAAGTAACATTGTGGAAGCTTCAGGTATGTATCATTAAAATCAGCACCTGCATATACTGTATTCTGTGTAATTTTTTGCAGTCATTTTACTGAAATCTCAATTCTTGGAAATAAAAATTCCATGTGGAAATTGAATTGGCTACAGTGATTATAAATGACATGCATTCTTTGAGGAAATATTTATTGATCAATTATTATGAATCATGTATTGTTTTTAGATCCTGAAGAGGCAACAGTAAGCAAAATAAAACTCTGTCAAGATATGTAGACTCAATCAGGAAAGAGAGATGAATAGAGAAGCAGTTACCATTTATTGTGATGGCAGGTGGCATCACAATGGACACTCAGGGTACTAAGCAAAGACATGAAACGGTATACTAAATCAGATGCTGAGGCTCAGGCAAGGATTCTTAGGGAAAAAATGGCATCTAATCAGCTGAGAATAGGAATAACTATTCTTTATTGAGTGTTTTTAGAATTTAGGCACTGTGCTTAGCCCCACTCATTTAACCTCAAATAATCTTGAAAAGCTGACCATCACTAGTATCATTATTATCATCATCATCAACTTAGAGACCCAAGGGAACTAGGAAATAGGGAACCAGGATTCAGGAAGCCTTTTTCAGCATCTGTGCTCTTAATCACAACACAAAACAGCCTATTTGGAGAGGAAAGAAGGGACCATATGAGCAAAACCCAAGAAGGAGGAAAGAAAGAGTGATCCCTTTGAGGATTTGAAATTAGAAGGTTCATGTTGCTTGGAAAAATGAGATAAGAAGAGAGGAGGAGACTGGAGAATCAGTCAGGATTCAAACCACGAAAGCTATGTACCTCACTAAAGAGACTGGACTTAATCTGAAGGAGTTGGGGCATCATTAAAGAGTTTCAACAGGGAAATGATAAGGTCAGTCACACTTTAAACAATCACTCCAAGGGTGACTTGAAAGATGAATTGAAAGGAACCAAGACAGGAGGTTCCATTAGGATACTTTTCTACAACTCATAAAAAAGATAATATTGACTAAACAAGCAGTGGTGATGATAGTGGAACAGAATCAAGAGATGTAAGAAACGGTGCTGATTAAAGCTGGTGGTTGAGTGGTTATGAGCACTGAATGAGAAGTCAGAATTGGGGTGAATCTCCTCTAAATCCTTGCCACAGGATGAGTAGTGGGGCTATACAGGAAGGGAGGACACAGACCCAGAAGAGTGGAGGGAAGCTTGTGAGCTTATTTAGTGGTGGACCTAACAGAGCCATGCAAAATGGTTCACTATATCTTCAGATCTGAAAACAAGAGTAGAGATCCATACTTTAGATATTGATTGACATACTTTAGATATAGATAAGTCTGCACATGATAAGCAGTTGTAGGTAAAGAAGCCCAAGGACAGGGGATGGAATGAATGGAGGGGGCCGAGAGCAGAACTCAAGTAGCATCATCACTTAAGGGCCAGAGAGATACAGTTCACACACACCCTGCCAGAAAGAACAGCTGCCAAAGTCACAGACCTTCAGCCCAAAGGAGAGGGTCCTGGATAAAGACATGAGCAGTTCTTTGTGAAAACCATCACAAGGAACTTTAAGTTCCTTCTGGGCTCCTCGGGCATAAAACACTTTACTTAAAAAATAATATGAATTACATTTATAGGACAACAGAAGAGAATATTTATTTCTAGGAAGATGTTTCTGTTTCTTTAGTGTGTGATCCTCAACTTGTTAATAAGAAAATTAACTCCTCTATGCGGTCGCTGACTTTAATGCGGTAATCTGCAAATATCATAAATCAGTTCTAGGCTTTCTAGTTCATAAGCTACTTAATTTCAATAACAAGAGAGAACTGATCAGTTGCATATTTCAAATAGAATAATTATAATGCTATCTATATGAAACGGTATAGTAATGGTATATAGATTTTAGACTTTTCCATTCCATTGTCAATGTTATTTTATCTCAGTCCCAAAGGATGACTGATTAGGTTTAGTTATGTAAATCTAATCTTTGATGCTTTCAAATCTTTTTGAAAATAGAGGTTCTGTAGTAGCTGACTGGGGAAGAATCTGGTTGACAATTCTGCCATTAAGTTACTGAACATTAAGACATTCTGTTGAGGTGTATTCTACACTAAAAATAGAAATATCAAACTGACTCAATTACACACACCCATTTTCAATTGCCATTGAATAACCCAGATAACTGTTTCATGGGGAAGGAAGAGAGACGATAAACACCTCCCTACAAATGTTTTTGCATTATTTAAAAAATAGTTATTACATTTTGTAAATTACACAGTAAAAAAAAACTCTTATTCAGGTAAAAGATATAGAAAGAATTCTGTATAAAATTAACAAAAATGGATTACTTCTTATTTTCATTAAGTTTTAATAGTTCAATAACAATTTCAATAGTTGATGACAACTTCTTGAAACATTCCAAACCATCCTACAGCAGTCCGGAAAGGGTGTGGGAAAACAGGAAAGTTGGAAGCTGTAGCTAACCTCTTTTCTTCTTTTTCCCCTGTCTTATATCCTAGTTTATTTTTTCCAGTGAAATGTATGTTTTCAACAACTTAATTTACATCCTCTTGATAGTACCTAATCTGTTGTGATGAACATGAAATGTAAAGGGCAAATTGGGGAACACTTGAGGTGGACTAGAAAGTGTGCAACTTGCAACTCAGGGAAATCCCAGGGATCATTTATAATGCAATATGCATGCATTAGGAGAAATTCTACGGGAAGGTGGGATATTATTTGCTTAGCCTTTTTCATCTGAGTGTTTAAATTCACAAACCTTTCTTTGATGAAACCACAGATATTTTCCACTTAGTCTTCTACTCCCGACTCCTATACCGACTCCTCTTTCAAACGTATGCCTTCTTTTAGTCCTAATCTTTCTGTGACTGTAGCTTGTAAATTTCAAGTTCTCTCCATTCACATTTGCCACCCACCCTGCCATCAACATCTCACAAACTGATCCTTGGGTTTCCAGATCTGACCTGGCATAACCTTGAGGCAGCATTCTATGATTGACAGCAGTTGCATTTGTAGTATTGTTTCTCAGAGACAGGAAAAGACCAGAAGATTTGCAGTGGCCAACTGCCAAGGAGTGTTATGTAAAGAACTGTGGGTTATAAGAGCTTTGCTGACTTGGTACAAGAACCAAAATTCAGGTCTTCCTAATACAGATAAGCCACACAGCATTCTGTGACCTTTCTGGGTTTTGGTTTTGGGTTTTTTATTTTTTTCCCCTGCGTTTTCTGGTCCAATTGATTTTATTTGATGTGGTAGATGGGTGGGTAGTAAGAAAAAAGGTCAAGCACGGGTGGTTGTAATTGCACTCTTTACCTCTCCCCTCTACCCAAACTTCTTCTCCTGTCCTTTCCCCCTCATCTTCCTAAATCCTTTTTTTTTTTTTTAATTTTCTTTTTTTTCTCCTACTCCTATCCAAACACTGAAAACTAGGGGCCAAGGTCAGAGTAGGGTACAATTAGACTTAGCGGGAATGTTAGCCCAGTTCCTACACACACCTTAATTCATAAGGCTTAACTCATAATTTCATGTAGAAAAAAATTATCTCATTTTGGCACTTCAACCAGAACTAAAGTCATGGAAATAAAACCCTTTTTAAGCTCACTTCATTATCATTACCTTTACCAGCAGTATCTGTAATGCTTAAAATGACAATATGACCAAACATTACAACTAACCCTATGTGTTTTTAAATCTCCTGTAAACAAAATGCTGCTGGGCATTGAAGTGATTCAAAGAGCAAAGCCAGGGGTCTTCCTGGTAGTGCAGGCGTTAAAGTTTCATCACTATCAAGCTGTCACCAGCCACTGGCATGAGTTTAATCCCTGGGCAGGGAGCTAATCTACATGGCCCAGCAGACCTCTCCTGTCTTGCCCACAGCTCCCCTCAGCAGTATATCTCAGTTGATCTGCAGATTCTGCTCCCTACTCTGTCTTTGGTAAATCCTCTCACCCTGCCCCCCATATTTCTGATCTACACCCCAGTTCTTATATGCATAAACAAGCTATAAATCTTTAACAAGTAAAAAGAGCAGAGACTATCTATGAGTAGGTACAAATATTTTTAGGTGATTCTGTTTTAAATAAGCATTGTCCAGCAGTTCTAATTCTGATTGCATATATTATATAAGCTCTAATGTTGGCATAAGTTTAGAGACTGTTATTTGGTTAAACTCAAAGATTCCCAGAGTTATTATTGATGTTGTTTTCCTTGGGGATCTAGGGAATCATTTACAATCTACACAAGATGTCCTTTTCTGTGGAAAAATCAGGATTATCAACAATTCCTCTACAGACTGAACGAATGGTTTCTGCCTAGCAGTTACCGGAACACTCAATTTGGAACTGGATCCTCTGCGAAATGCTATTTGATAAGAAAAAATGTCAAGTAACAATGAAATTGTATTTTCTCAGCACCAAAATATATTCCCCTTGTTCCTATGAAATCAAAAAATTAGTTTTATTTTTACATATGTCTTAAACCTTTTCCTTTAATTTCTAGGTACTCTCTGAGTATTTGTGTTTTCATCTACCAAGTAACAAAGAAAAAGAAAAATAGAGAAGTGAGACACATATTAGGACAGGAGGTGAAAGGAATGTCACAGGAAAGGCATGCAAAATAAAATCTCTTCCATAGGACATTTTACACAGTGGTTTAACTCACCTTAACTACTACACCACACAGATCCTTTAGAACAGAATAATTTGGATTCCTGCATTAGGTATACTGTTTACTCTGATTCTTTTATATTTGCATTTCTAAAATTTACATAATTACAGACCATTATGGCACTACATTTTATTACTCTATTTCTAGGAATAGTGAGCTACTATTCCATTTCCGATTGGATCAACTACATTTTAACAAAAGTCTTCCTGAAGAGGTATGAAATCAGCTCACTTGATTTCCTGTTGTTCTCCCATTTTCTTTGCTCGCTCTCAGTGTTACATTAGAATCCTCCATTTTGTCCCTCTCATTGGCAAAGCACAGTGTGGCTTGGAATGAGGGTACTGTGTGGTTGCCAGGGTGACCCCAAGGACCAGTTATTGCACATATGGTTCAGCAAATGGAGGAGCCTCCCTCAGACTCAATGGCAGGAAAGATTTGCAAACTAGCCCAAGGCAAAGCTGGTTAAAGTTTCAGATAAATGTTCAGAATTAACCACCTCCTGTTACTCTAAAGGTACAAAAATAACTCCAAAAAAGAATTTTCAATTTTTTTTAGAATCTTACAAGTGGTCTTTCTCTTCTCCTTCAAGAAGAAAAAATGCAAGCCTATTAATAAGAGGAAGACCATTCTTTGTTTTGAGGGGCATTCATAAGTGATTTGATTAACATATGCCGGAGACTTTGGAGAAGCTTAACTGCAAAAGTTGAGTTTCCATTTTAATTATTGAAGGAACGGAAACAGCAACAAGTTTAGCCTGAGGCTCAAAGTTGCTACTTCACATCAGTAAGACCAAGACTGACAAGCAATATCTTCTATTACTATTTTGACTGCTTCTACAACTTGAAGTAGCAACAGATACCATACTCTATTGGGACAAGTGATGGCTGGAAACTCCAGAGCAAGACAGGTGGGATTATGACCATTTGGTAGGTCAACTGGGACCTCTGTTTCCTTTGAAGAACTTCATTTTGCTTTGTGCATAATAATTTCTAGAAATTACTTTACATTTCACTAACACAGAAGGGGGGGAGATTTTACCTATCAAAGTATGGGAAGTATTTATCTATAAGAATATTGTATGTTTTTCACTTTTAAGTTGAAGCAATATTTTAACATAAACTGAAGAGTTGTTTTTTTTTTAATATTATATGCATTGGAGTTATTTTGATAATATTGGAGCAAATAATGTTTCTAGCTAAAAAAATCTGAAAGGGTCTAATCAAATCATTACATGTTTTTAACTTCAATAGGTTTTTAACATCCCAAGATATTTAAAAAATCATTGTTTGTTTTTCTAAAGTGATGATTTATATATTAAATATAAGTTGATTATCAGACACATCCTTTTTCAAGGGGCTCATAAACATCTCAAACTTTGTTGGGGTTTAATTGTACAGTTACACTTAGGTTTAAATTATTAAAGAGCTTCAGGAACATGAAGGACTAACATCTGGAGAGAACAGTCACATCTAGCTGGGGAAGTGATAACTAGTATCACTATAGAGAGCACCCACAGACAAACAGAGGGAGGAAAGGAGACTGAAAAACAGGAAGTCAGGAACCATGTTTGCATGCCAGGACAGATACTGGCCATTCCTCAGCTGGCCCCCGGACTCTCCTATGGCCCCAGTCAGGGTCAGAACGTACATACATCTCAGACCTTGTTGGTGGCACAGGGGGTTAATTCTCAGCACTACGAAGCTATAGGCGACCAGTGCAGCATGAGTTCCATCACTAGGTGATCCACATGACACAGCAGGCCTCTCCTGTCCCAAACACTGCTCCCCTCAGCAGTGTATTTCAGTAGATACACCTGTTCCATTCCCCAATCTGTTTCTAGTGAACCCTCTCACCCCCCCACCTCTGGCCCGCACCCCAGTTCTTGTATACATAAATAAATAAATCTTAAAAAGAAAGTACATACTTCTCAATGACAGCATAGTCAAGTCAACAAATGGTACCCTGGTCCCAGTGTCTGATTTCAACAGTGGGAGAACAACTGGCCAATTCCCCACTAAATCTTTAGGCTCCCAGGATTTTCTGTTTCTGGTCTGGAGAACCCAGAGAGGTTTATACCTACCCCCAAAGTGACTCTAGCCCTCCTACTATGGAAGGAGAGGATATGCCCCACCGGCATATTGCTACTGCCTGCTCTGTGGAGTGGAGAGGGAAAGTCTGGACTGGTTTTTGAGGCCAGTGGAAGGAAGCCACCAGATCACTCCCTGACACACTTATACATGCCCTCCAGGTCAAATGAATCAAAAAGTGAAGATACGACTTCTGAGTACACATGGACACAGCCAAAGCTGTCCAAAAAGGGAAGTATTAGCAATATAGTCATGCATGAAGAAACAAGAGCTCAAATGAATAACCTTACCTTTTAACCTAAGAAACTTGGGGAGAGGGGAGGGGAGCATACAAAAAAGGGAATACACATTAAAAGAGAAATAAATGAATTAAAAATTAAAAGTCCAAAAGATCCATGAAGCTGAAATCTACTTCTTTGAAAAAATACTGAAATAGACAAACTTCTAGCTAGACTCACTAAGTAGGGAGAAACTCAAATAAAATCAGAAACAAAAGAAGAGGAATTACAATTACAATAGGCATATCATACAGAGGATCATAAGAGATCACAATGAACATCTGCATTTTGAGTAACGTAGAAGAAATGCACAAGTTCTTTGAAATATACAACCTTCTGAGACTGAATCAGGAAGAAATAACAAACCTGAGCAAACCAATTAAAAGCAAGGAAATTAATAAAACAGTAATCAAAAGTCTCCCAAAAAACAAAAGCCCAAGGCCAAAAGGTTTTACTAGAAGTTTTTTTTTTTTACATCATTCTTAATTTTGTGCATTTTTCCTCTCAGTTGTAATCCCCATGGACTTCCCGCCACCACACCCATGTGCCATCACCATAGTCCCATGCACTCTTCCCACCCCAGTTCTGATCCCATTCCCCTTTCCACCCCCTAAAATGTTTCTGGCTTATCATTGTTCATTGTTTTCATTTTACTCTATTACTCTATTACTCTTTCCCCACCCCCCACCCCCCATCCCTTACAGTCCTGCTATGAATGAAGCCATCTGATATTCTGCTTTTTCTTTCTGTCTTATTTATTACTAGTAAGTTTTATCAAACCTGTAAAAATTGAACTAGCACCAATCCTTCTCTTCTCAATTTCTTCCAAAAAATTTTAGAACAAGTTAAATGCTTCCAAAAAATATTTTATGAACCACACATCACTGTGATACCAGAAGCAAATAAAGACATCATAAAATAATAAAATATACAGATGAATATCACTGATAAAAATATATATAAAAATCTTCCACAAAATCTTAACAAACCATACTCAATTATACATCAAAAGGATTATTCATCATAACCAAGTGGAATTTATTCCAAGAAAACAAGATTGGTTCAGTTTCTGAAAATCAATACATATAATTCACCACAGCAGTAAAAGGAAGATAACAATCATATGATCATATCAATAGAAGCAGGGGAAATATTTGACACCTACTGTATGAGAAAAATATTTGTATATAACACATCTGACAAGCAACAGATATCCAAGATCTATAAAGAATGTATACATCTCAGTGGAAAGAAAACAAATAATTGAATCCAAAAAAGTGGGTAGAACCAAATATATACTTCTCCGAAGACAAACAGATAGCCAACAGGCACATAAAAACATATTCCTACTCATTATCATCAGTGAAATAAAAATCAAAACCACAATGTAATATTATCTCACATCTGTGAGAATGGTCATATCCAAGGGTCCCTAGACAGTAAGCGTTGGTGAGAACATGGAGCAAAAGAAACCCACATACACTGTTGGTGGGAATATAATCTGGTGTAGACCCCAGGAAAAACAGTATGGGTATTTCTCAAAATGTTAAATATAGACCTACCATAATTATAGCTCCCACAATTCCACTCCTAGAGATCTACTTAAGAATGCAAAAACACTAATTAAAAGTCGCATATGCACTCCTAAGTTCACTGCAGCACTATTAACATTAGCAAAGTCATGGAAACAACCCATGTGCCTAAGAGCCAATGAGTGGATTAAATACAATAGAAAAATAATAGCATAAAAAGTGAGTGAATATCATTTGACAAATATTTCCAGTTTCAGTTTGGGTAATTAGTATTAGGGAGAAACATTTGGAATCTGTCTCATCTGATTTGAAACCTACCAAGATATGTTGCTTTAAACACCAAATTCTAGTATTTAGGAATTTTCAGAAGTGTGGCTAGATCTTTTAGCTCATGTCAATCTAGAATATTTATTCATTCTTTCCATTTCATTGGCAAAATACTAATAGAAATCAGATATACTATCAGGTTAATCTCCCTTTAATATCAGTCCTGTCATCTTCTTTGCAATATACTTCCCTGTGGACCGCACTATTTAAATACATGTAAGCATCTTGGTTAGTAGAAACTAGTAGTATTTCACCTCCAGATGGATAGCGTGGAACCATCTCTTCAAAATGTACAGATCAAAGTCATCCATACTCAATAACTTTTTCTGTTGAATATTTATTAATTATCTCATGGCTGTTAGACTAGTGTCTTGCATAGGGCACTTTAAAAATTATTTGTTAATGATAAGAATTCAAATTTAAAATAACTGCACATCATGTGTTTTTGCTTTGCTTTTGTTTTTTCTTTTTTTTTTTTTCTGTCTGGACTTCTAAAGACTTCCAGATGTGGAATGCATTTTTTTAATTCTCTCCACCAAACCACCTGTGTCCATACCCCATCTGCCTCCCTCCCCATGAGAGGAATTATTTACAATATATCAGTGCCTTCTAGCTTCTCCTTCTAAAATCACAACAGATTTCAGTGTTATACTTATAGCTTAATATCTATATCTCAATTTATTTAGTTTCCAGAGATTTAAGAGACACTTGGTTATATTTCTCACCCAAATTAATCATGTTTTAATGCTCCTTCTGAAGCTGTTTGATATCTTTTAATCCTTATTGGGCAACCGCTCTTCAAGATTCTTCTTCCACTACTACTTAATATCCTCCATATTCATTAAGGCTGCACCATACAAAGAAAGTGTACACAGTACAATACTGCCAAGAGTTAGATATGTTCGTTATCAGTGACAATTACATGGCATAGAGTTTTCTTACCAAAGCAGTAATAAATGAGAGATTAAACCCTTGGAGAAGATAAAAGTAGTACATCATGTTGATCAACATAAATATTATCATTTTGCATGAATACATTCATCTGATCTCTAACATTCATTTTCAAAGATAATTATTAGCAGGTCAGTAAGAGTATTGGCTAATTCTCTTAATAATCCATTATTCAGACATATTGATTAGAACTTCTTAAAGTTTTTTAATTTCCCAATTCACTCATGGAAAATAGTTATCCTCATAATGTTCTCTTAGTTGGCTAAATTTCTACTCCTTTTTTTTTTTAGAGATGAATTTTTTAAAGAAATTGTTTCATCCACTTTGTCTCTTTATAAGCAAGTTATTCTCTCTGGAATATCTTTTTAATTGATCTTGTATAGATCTATCATTTCCTCTATTCCTTTTTCTGAAGCCACTCTTATTTTTTGATAATTTTATCTGTATGTATTAGACTGATACGTATTTAAAATTTAAAACTATAATTCTAGTATACTTTTTCCTTGGATGTAGTTATTTAAGATTTTCTTTATGAGAACATATTGATGTTTATTTTTATAGTATGAGAAAGGTCTATCGATGAGTTCACAAAATCTAGAATCTATGTATTTTTGCTTGTGGAGAAAATTCAACCATTACAACGTTCTAGAGTGGTTAGAAGACAAAGTATATAAACTGTTGGTGTAGGCAGACGTCAGCGCTTAGGCACTCCTTGTACACTGCCCACACCAGACTATCTGCCTGAAGATTCTGTTCTTTCTCGGTGGCAGCTCCATTTTTCTCCACTGAGAAGTGGGAGAGATTTATCCAGAATGATACCTTCTCTCATATAAACATTAAGATTTAAAAGTTTTGAGATGTATCAAATTTACCCAGATCGTACTGAAATGTAGGTTTTTTTGAACCAAGATCAGCCACACTATTGAATTAGAAAAAGAAGAGGTCAACACTTTCAGAATTCTAGATTAGAATTAAATTTAGAATTCATCTAAACATTACCCCCCAAAAGTTATACGAAGTCTTAGGCTATATTCCATTGTATTATGAGCTAAATAGGTTACTGCAGATGGGCTTAAGAATATAGCATGGTTATCTCCAAGGAAAATGCACTACAAGTTCTAACCTGGTTTCCACTTGAATCCTGCCTATGTAGGTCATTCTAAGAAAAGGAAAACACACACACACACATTTCATTTTGCTGAATTTTAGCTTTATCCTCTTGAATAACATCATTTAGTTATTCCAACTCTATAACTCTTAGCCAAATATATCTTCTGCTTTCCAGCTTCATATTCAACCCTGAGAGCCTTTCTCCACTAAGATGCACACACACATCTCTCTTCTGCCCCAGATATCTCTGCCTAAACCCACCCCAAAGGATCACAATTATTTTTTTATAAGTTCCAATGACAATGACAATTTATTCCTTTTTTCTTTTAAGATTTGTTTATTTATGCATACAGAACTGGGGTGCAGGCTAGTGGTGTAGAGGCGGTGACAGGATTCACCAGAGAGAGAGTGGGAAGCAGAACAAGCATATCGATGAGGTACATTGCTGAGTGGAGCAGCAGGTGGGTCAGGAAAGGTCTGCCACACCATGTGGGTCACTTCCTGGGCTGGGGATCGAACTCATACTTAAGCAGCTGTGGCTAGTTTACAATGCTGTGTCCTAACCCATTGAGCCATAAGGAGAGCCCGGATCACAATTCTTTTATTCACATTTGTTTCCCTGTTTAATCTGTGCCTGGGCCACAGTAGGATTCTATAAATATTTGCTGTGTGCACAAATAAGTGTAAATTGTTTTAAAGCCATTTTAATTAGCCATTATTCTTATTAGGTATTTTTAAATATGTAACCTGAATTTTAGATATAGTAAGACATATAAATAATATCTTAGGGTTCTATTTAATCTGTTCTTTTCATAGATTTTAACAAACTTTTACTAGTACATATATAATGAGTGGAGCAGGCGAGCATGTCCTAGCTTGAGTGTACTTCATATAGTCAGATTTTTAAAAATGGATTACTTCTGTTTTTGTTTCTGGTGTGGAACAGAGAAAAATGGTTGCAAATATTCCCAGTTTCAAAAGTGAAATGTCCTGCTACTTATGTATCTTCACTTGTAAAAAAAAAAGGGGGGGTGAGTAAAGCCAAGTGTGAGACTGAAAAGGCCATTCAAGGAAATGTTTAGAAAAAGGTGTAGGAATGCTCTGGCATTTCCTTCCCAATTGTTATGAGAAAGGGAGGTGGCTGATTTCCTCTTACCACAAGTCAGATGGGAGAAACTTGGTGCTGCCCTCCCACCCTGATTTGGGAGGGGCAACCAGTAATTGAATCACCCAGATAAAGAACATATAAGGGAGTGTTGGCAGATGTGTCAATGCAGCCAAGAAAGAAAAGTCTACTGGAAATCAATTATAATGACAGAGTAGAGGCAAGGGAGTAAAAGTAGTTTTCATGAAACAGAAGTAGTCTTGGACTATTGCAACTTTTGTCCAAGAAGATTGCATGATAGGGTAACATGATTCCACTAAGGGTAAAGGGGATGGGCTACTGTATGTCTTAAGAATGAAGGAAATTTTTTAAGATTTATTTATATATGTATGTATGTATGTATGTATGCATGTATGCATATAATAACTAGGATACAAGGCAGATGTGTGGAGGGTGAGAGAATTTACCAGAGACCAACTGGGGAGCAGAACAGGCAGAGTGACTGAAATATATTGCTGAGTGGAGCAGTGGGTGAGACAGGAGAGGTCTGCTGCACCATCTGGGTCACCCCCCTGGGAGAGGGGAATCAAACTTGTGCTTCAGTGGCTGGTGATAGCTTCGTAGTGCTGAGCTTTAACCCCTTGTGCTATCAAGGAAGCCCCTGAAGGAAATTTTCTTAATAACCAACTAAGAAATGGAAACACATTGCCCGTATGACAGAGGTCTACTTGTGTATGCACAATGAGCCAAATTTCCAAGAGACCCATAAAAATACCCCTTCGAGTATCAGTTTTAAGCAACCACTAAGACCAGAAAACCACAAGTCCAGACCAAGATATTTTCTGCCTATGTTTTCTCTTCTTTGACACTCACAACCCTGGAAGGACTACAGACAGACACATGCAGTGGGTAGGAAGAGAAATAAAACAAGAATATGCACTTGTTCTCTATACCTGCCTGTACAGCAGACTTTCAACCAGAACAGGTAATAAGTATCAGTTTCATTATTAAAGGGAGAAAAGACTTTCTCTGGGAGTGACTGGAAAAGTCATGGGTCCTGCCCAATGTTTTTTCCTAAGGATAGAGAAGATCTATTCAAAGAAGTTTGGAATAAGCAAAGGGAAGGGGAGGTGGGAGGCACTGTTCAGTTGCACCATGTAACATGATGGAATCCTGTTATTTTCACAAAAATTAAGATCATAATCTGTGGTAGCATCAGTGATACAGTAACATCAGGATGACTGAAATGCTTTCTCTCTAAAATGGTGGGTTGTTCACATTACACAAGGTTGCATTGTTAGACTTGCCATTATGAGACAATTGACAACAATATCACCATATTCATCCAGAAAAAACCCTTTCTTAAGAAAAGTTACAATAATATACATGCCTACCAAAATGTCTTCCAGTAAAACATTTTAAAATACTTTAAGATTTTTTTCTTATTTGATTGACTACATTAAATTTACCAGTGGATACAAGAACAAAACTATGGCATCTCCCACAAGATCTATAATTCAGTAAAGTAGATTCATGACACATTATAAAGGAACAATTATTAAGAGTTTTTAGACAATATGGATGTTTGCTCTATAAATTGTTTATGTAGTACATGCTGACATTATAAAAAGCCTCTGAATTTAGTCATACTGTGACTAAACTTAGTGTTGCTATCTATCTGGTTGGTTATATCCTCTTAAGGTAGAAAGCAAACAGCCAACCATAAAATCTGAGAAATTTTCCAAATTCATCTAAAAAATAATAAGGTGCAAAGTACAAAGTGTCTTTCCACTTACTATGAGGTTTCCTAATAATATCCCTGGCATCAAATATATCTATACAAAAAAGGCAGGTATATGAAAAAAGAAACTTGATGTGGCCGATGGACAGTTTGTTTTTATAATCACTCTACAGTAATCACTGCTGTTATTCTATACATTGCTATTTCTGATTTCCCTATACTCTGGCACCTCTGTGGATTGGTCCTGATGGAGCATTTGTTTTGATCAATAGGCCTTCAGAAGCTCTTCTATTTCCTTAAGACTCTGAGGAGACTTAAATTTCAATGGATGAAGTGAATAAGAATATATGCCTCATTGAGAAACCAATCAACAGAAATGAGTGGAAAACAGACTGGATGGCAATGTGTCCTATACTGCTGTTCAATAAGACCTTGGGGAGAAATGTTTATCCAAATACTTGTTTGGATTCTCCTTTGGCTAAATCATCTCATGCTTGTGCCCTAGGCCATCTTCCTGATCGTCTTTGTCAAAGACCTCACCTCGGTACCATCACCTGTAAGCTGTATTCTTTCTAAGTTGCAACACAGGCTACCCAGGAACTTTGTTCTTATACTGAAATCTTTGCTCTCACTGAAACACCTATAGGAATCTCAACTTTGACACAGCTTAAGTGTTTCTTTTAGACACTATAATAATCTCTTTTGCAATGATAACCTGCAGTACCACTTTTACATTTATTTATCTCCTATTGTGGAAATCATATCCATTTATCCTCAAATGTGTCACTTGTACATACATATCATACACTCTTTCTACAGGTATACTAACAACAAAACCAACTTTCACATGTATGCTAATAACAAAACCAACTTAAATACCTCTCCAGTCCTGCATTCTTCCTCAGTCACCATCTGCCAACTCTGGCCTCTGATCTTTCTCTTGCTTTCTGCTAGGTACTGCCCTACTTCTACACTGGGAAGTCATTAAATCATTAAAGTAATTAATAATTAAATACACATCACCAATTGGATAAGGCCAAATTCTAGATTTTTCCTAATAAATTACAAAATAAAAAATAAAGAGGAAAGAGCTATCAAATAAATGCCCTTATTGCTGCAATGAAAGCTTCCAAGATACATCATTCATATAGACTCTCTGTAGATATCATGCAAGACCTAATAACCAAATCTGTTTATCTAATTGCATTTCCACTATATACCATGTAGTATCTATCATTTTTCCCCTCTGCTTCTTATTATTGTTCCTAACTCTTGTTTCACTGAAATTGTACCTTCCAATGAGTGATTGGGAGGATTTTTCTTTATTTTCTAAGAAATCTAGGTAAAAAGAAGGTCATATAAATTATTTATTTTTGTCAATATTTTGTAATTATATCAGACAGTTTTTTCTTTCTAATGTCTCTGTTTTAATCACTAAATGAAAGGTAATGTTAGCTTTTCATGTGGTTCACTTCATTTATAAATGTGTCCTAAAGATTATCATGTCAATATCACATTTTATCAATGTAGCATATACTTTTAATCATTAATAATTCCTTTTTTAGGCTGTGTTAATATTCTTGAATCTGACTAAATGACTAAGTTGGTAGGAAGCCCAACAGGGAGTTCCTTTGAAATTATTAGAATCAAATCAAGATTGAATTTGCTAGAACTGATGTCACTTCATACTGTTGAATTTATGGGCATGAGGATTAGAGTGGACATTTTCCTTTTTATGTTGTATTGAGTTGTTCTTTAAATTACAGAATTAAATGCTCAAAGATGAAATCTTTTGAGTTACAGTGTCCCTGAATCAAATGCTATAAAGATGAAGTAGCTTTGCTGTTATGTCTGTCAAAGCCTTCTAGCTATACTTCACATTTGGTGCCTTTATATTTGTTCTTCTATTTCTATTTTGTTAAATAAAATTTTGGAACATATACCAAGAAACACAGATTGTCCATAGCAGCATGAGACTTGGGCTGTGGTTGGAAATAATTTAAATTAAACATTACATGAACACTGAAGAAGTTTCCAACTACCCAATTTAACTTGTGTATAAATTATATCCCCCACCAAAAAAGAAAGGAAAGTGTAATACAGGAATATTATCTGAAGCCTCTAGGTAACTAAAGGTATGACAGGTAATCTATACTTGCATACAAATTATATTGAAAATATATCCACATTTTTAACAAAAAAGGTTATTAAATCACATCAAAATAAAGTGCCAAAGATAGAAAATTCCCTGAACATAAGTCATACTTGAAAAAATTCTTACCTAAAATATAAATCATGCTTTTAAAAAGAATTTTGACTCAAGACGTACATCCTATGATCAGATAAAAGGCATTCAATGATAAGAATGTAAATAATCATGCAAATGCTTTTCCAGTTGGGCAACCAGAAGCATTCATTTTATTCCACAGTTCTCCAAAATGCTGTTGCTTATCAAGTTTTAAAATAACTGCTTCCGTGTCCACATTTTGGCAGCCACAAACTATGGCGTGACTAGAACTTTGCTCATGTTACTTTGGATTCACAATCTGTGTCTAAATCTAGCCTCCAAAATGGATGGCTGTATGCGGAGTCTAGCCAAATTGGTTGCAGAACTCTTCATCAAATGTTAAAGTATCAAAAAGAATACCATTATTAAGGACATTTTAAGCCTACAGACCCAGAGATAGTGTAGGTAAAGTCCTAGCAAACTCAATAGAATGACAGAAGGCTCAATGACACTTAGATTTGGTAGCATCAGGCTCTCATTGATGAGTAGCAGGAAGTGACTTTTTTAAAAGCTAGCCCTGATCTAATTGAATATTGGGCTACAGAAAGTCTCCCAAAGATAATTATTCCCAGCTCTTTGATGATTTGCTTTACAGGGACAAGACAACCAGAAAAAAAAAAAATAGTAGATACCCCAATAAGAATAGGAAATTATAGTGAATAATTTTATGCTTACGAACTTGAAGAAGTTCACTAGCTGAACAAATTTCTAGAAAATAATAATTTACCAAAACATCATCAAGACATTATTAACTATGAAAATAGTCCTATAACCATAAAGGACATTGAAGTATCTATCTAAATCTCAAAGTAAACAATAAGCAATTTTATGGGTACTTTCTACATAGAACAAATGATAGAATAGAGAATGTCAATCTTATACAAACTATTTCAGAGTACAAAAAGCAGAGGTGAGAGGAAAACTCATTTGAGGTGACTTTATAAAACCTAATACTTGACACTTAGATAAGAGCTGTAAGGGAAAGGAAAATGATGAGGCATCTCACTCATGTACATAGATTCAAAAATTCCAAGCAAATATTAGTGAATTTAATGAAGTTTAATAATTAGTGGATTTAATTAGTAATTACTTTAATGATTTATTTAATATAATTAATTGGTATTAATATTAATAAATATCAGTAAACTTAGTTACTGTCTATAAGATACACTATCATCAGTTCAATATCTATCAAAAAGTTGAAACTTGTAGTTTCAGCTCAAAGATATAAAGAGCTTGGACATTGTCATTTCCATCCATATAACAAATAAAAGCTAGACAAACTGAAAATCAAAAACTTTTCTTGGATATATCAAGATGCAAAACATTTTGCCACCCCAAAACCTAGGAAGAGAAGTGTTCAGAAAGACACAGCAACCAAGGCCTGCTTCACTAAAGCAGAAATGTTACAGTCATAAACTAATAGGAACAATTAAATGGCAATTTTGACAACTGCCAAAGGCTGACAGAACAATTAGGAATTCCTAGGACCACAGTCTTAAAATGTCTTCCCCAGTTTTCATGGACTTTTACTCCATTAACCCCAATATGTTCTCATTTGAGAATAAGAGGAATGAAGCCAATTCCTTTGTGACTCTGATAAAGGGAAAGAAATTATCATCCTTATGAAATATCCAGCTACATGTCCTTCAAATAGGTTTATTCTCCTAGAGTTAAGGTCTTTTCCCTAACACAATTCTGAAAGTTTATCCCAGTTAGGGAAATGAAATTCCTCCTTATTCCAATCCCTCCAGTTTTTCTGTATAACTCAAGGAGGGGGAAATTTCACAGTACACAGGGGACCCAGCTTCAAGGAAACAAATTTGAAATGCTAGTCAGAGAAGCAAGATGGGAGCAGGGAAAAAAAGCAAACCACCAGTGGAGGATTAAATACACACTTATAAAGGCCACAGCCTCTAGACACAAATAAATCATAGACTAAGAAAGTCTCAACCAAAAGACTGAAAGACTAATAAAAAGATTATGAATTGTTTCCCTTCCCCTATATTCATAACCATACCAACAAGGTTGGTTGGTTGGTTGGTTATAAAATAATAGAGGATTTTAGCTAAAATAGTCACACAACAACTACTCTCTTTGAGGACTGATACTTCATGAAGACCTAAAGCAAAGAGACAACACAAGATGTTAGAGGAATTGGCATCTCCAGAACCATAGTTACAACAGTCATTAATACGGTCCAGATCCTAGCAAGAATAGCATAAATTCAACAACATCCATAAAATATGTCAACAGACAGAAAATAAAATAAAACTTCACAACCTGAAGAGAAAAAAACAATCATTAGAACAATACTCAGAGATGATACAGCTGTTAGAATAATCAAACAGGGAATTTAAAATAACTATGAGTATGTAGTTATTGTATAAGGTTCTCATGGTAACATGCACATTCAGATGGATAATGTAAGCAAAGAGATGCAAACTTTAAGAAGAAATCAAAAGTTTGTGAAATCATCATTAAGCTTGATGCAGATAAGGAAAGAGTCAGCAAACTTGAGGAATAGGTCAAGAGAAACTTCTCAAGCTGTTTTTCATGAAAAACACAGAGTACCCCAGAAGTATGGGAAACTTCAGAAGTTATAACAAACACATAATTGGAATACTGATAGAAATAAAGAGAAGCAGAAAAAATATTTGATGTAATAATGGCCAAGAACTTTCCCTATTAATGGAAGATACCAAAGAAGTTCAAGAATGCTATACAGCAGGCTTGTTTCAAACAGCAAAAAAAGGGGGAAAAAAATCAAACCTACTTAGGCATTCAAATTGCAGAAAGAGAAAATCTTGACAGAAGCCAGAAGATGAATAAGACAATATTTCTCAATTTGACAACTTTTATTAACATTCAATTAGAGGACTTGAAATAATAAAAGGTTTGAAAGGAAGAAAGAAAACTATCATAATTCACAAATGATAGGTTAATAATGAATATTTAAAATTCCAAATTTAATTATAAAGTAATATTTGCAATGTTCTTAGGTAGAAAATTATAAACGATTAGAAAACATCATATATGACCTAAAAGAGTTGACAGACACCATGTTTGTAAGATAACTCAATATGATAAAGGAGTCAATCCTCAAGTTGGTCTATAGGCTGAAAGGAAATTGTACCAGAATCCCAAAGTTTTTTAGTGAAACTCAAGTTGATTCTAAGCTTTGGATCAAAGATCAAAGATTGAGAGTAGACAAGCCTTTCTGTTGACAAACAAGAATATGAGTAAATTGACCTCTCTTATACCAAGAAATATTATAAGGTTACAATAACTAATATAGTACAGACGTGGTACATCAGAAAGAAAAATAATAAAATAGAATATAGAATCTACTGTGAAAAAATCTGCCGATTACCAGCAGGGACGGGGGAGATAGGCAAGGTTAAGCAGGTAATGTGATAGGGTCTGAATCCTGGGGCTTTGGAAGAAGGAAAATGGGGCATATTCTTGTGCTCAAGTGTAAAGTTGATCTCCCCAGACTAAATAGTTTTGTAAACAAATGACAAATCTATAAAATTCAATTGATGAAAAACCATAACATATTAATAAAAATACATCTCCCACACCACAAAATAATAGTCTAGCAGCAAATCAACACCTCTTAAAAAAAAATTGAGTCATGAAGCAATAGTATAGATCTTCAGAAATCATGTCAATAAATGTTATCCAAACAACAGTTTATCCTCATGGGGAGAAAATGAAGTTGAACTTCTATATTACACAATATACAGAAATGAATTCCAAGTGACTTAAAGACTTAAAGGAAAGACTGATGGTCAAACTTTTAATACAATTAACTGGTAGAGAGGACTCATGTGGAAATAAGTATTTTGAATATAATGTATTAATTAGGTTCAATGATGACATAAGGTGAA
Source organism: Condylura cristata (assembly GCF_000260355.1). Lineage (NCBI taxonomy): Eukaryota > Metazoa > Chordata > Mammalia > Eulipotyphla > Talpidae > Condylura > Condylura cristata. Next base: position 24,643,615 of record NW_004567108.1, on the reverse strand, counting down.
AGCTCTCTGGAGGTAAGGTGAGAAAATTGATTCTAAGTAGAGGAAATAGTGCCTTCAAAAGCCCAAGAGTATATACTCACAGAAATGTTTAGTGACTTCTAAGCAGTACCCCATGGAATACTACCTCAATTTATGGGGAAGGAGTAGTAGAAATTTAACTGGTAAAATACATGGAGGTCAAATTCTAGAAAGCTTTATTTACTCTTCATAGGCAATGAGAAACAATAAAGACTTCAAATAGGAGATATGTGACTTCATATGCATTTTAGAAAGATTTGTCTGACATCAATGTGGATGGCAGAGTTGAAGGTTAGGCTGAAATTAGGGAAACAAGGAAACCAGCGAAGGTCTCTTGCAAGACGAATGCTAACTAGAGCTAAGGCAATAGCAGAGGTGTTTAAGGGGAACAAATAGAGGAAGAAGAAAGATACAGAAGATAAAGGAGCTGGAACCACAGGCTTAGTGACTATGGGAAGAGAGGAAAGAGTGCAGAAGGGAAAACTCTCAGGCGTCCAGAGTGGGTAACTGAATGGACAGTGGTGTAAGTTAACACACAGAAGCAGAAACCAATTTGCAAGGCCAGGGTGGGGATAAGACGAGTTCAGTTTTGAACAAATTGAGTTTGGACACATCACCCTACCCATGTGGGAAAACTCAATAGGCATAGAAGACATCAGAAAGCCTGAAAGAACAGAAATAGACGTTTCCATAGTGAAGTAACAAAACCAGAATATACTCTGACATTGTGAACAAAAGTTTGATGTCGATAATTATGATGGTCAGAGGCACTGCCTGGAAAATGTGTTGCTAGAAAAAAATAAGTTTGAAGAACAAAATACTGCTAATTTTTCGTTCTAATTAAAAAGCCAATAGAATATACTGATTTCAACATAAAAAGGTCCATGTGAGCTTGCAGGCCCAAATTGGGATATTCTTTTAATATTTATATGTAAAATACATAAACACAAGTTGTTAGCCTGGGGACTCTAAGGTCTCCCAGTATGTAATTTCTTATTTGAAAGCCAGCATGACCAAAATAAAAAAAAGCAACAGTACATGTAACAGGAAAATGCAATGTAACATGCCAGGGCAGCTAAAACAACCCTGCCGCTAGCATTTTGGATTTTTCCATATGAATTCCTAGAGTAAGAGATCAAATAAATATTAAAAGCTGCTTCAGCTTTTCCAACTCCTGATCATAATATAGAAAATCTATGCCTGGGTGACCTGGAAAAGTTTCTATCTTCCAAGAGATTATAAACTCAGTAAGTATTTCAAGGAGCATGAGAAAGCTACCAAATTTCCAAAAATAGGCTTTTAAATAAAACAATTATAGATAGGACTGATTTGATGGGCTGTTTTCTTTTCTTGCTTTGACTGTTACTATCTCTAAAACACAACATGATTTTAAAAGTCATAAGCATTTCCTTAGCACCCTTGACGTTAGTATTGTCTTTTCTATTTCCCTAATTTCTCCTTTATGAAATTTACACTGTCACTTCTCTGTATTTCCTTTGAAATGTGTGCTAAAGTAGAAATTCTAAATCTGGAAGCTGGAAAGATGAGTCTATGTCACTAAACCTGATGCTTCACTCTCTATTTTCTTTATTACCAAGTCTCTTTTCTTGAAAAGGGCAACGCAATTATACAATAAAAATAACTTTTTGTAGTAAGCTGCTACGCAAACTGGGTAAAAGATGTGTGCTCAAAAAAAAAAAAAAGCTAGTGAAAAACCAACATCTTGGCCAAAATCCTGAACTCTGCTCCCAAATATTAAAAAAAAAAAAAAAATGCTCTTTCATTTTTCTCATTTGTGTCTTTGAAAAATACCATTTAGTTTTTAGCAGCTGCAAGGTCTAGAATTTAGAAAACCAAGGGCTTCCCTTTCATTTGTTATGCTTCTTTAAAAGCTTAACGTTTGAAAATATAGTAACACACTTAGCTAATAGAAACCACTCTTTGACTCAGATAGCTCTTTGCACTTAAGATTAACAGGCATCATATTTATATTCTTGAGATGTACACACTAGATTAGTTTATTCCTAAGTAGATATTCAAATTAGTAGTTTTATAGTTTTGCATACTTTACCATGTATAATTTTTAAATGACATAAATATACTTAAATGACTATGTTTGAAGGCAAAAGCTGCCACATGAAAATCCCTTCTTTTTCTGACTCTTTTATGAATCTGATTCTAATTTTGCTCAATCTATTAATCTATGTTGGAATAACCCTTAACCACACTATTTTTGTTTTCAGTAATATTTTAGTGATTCTCAATCCACAATACTTCTAATAAATGGGTATCCATAAAAGTTACCCCTTTCTATGGGAGATTAGACATTCATTTCAAATAAAGGTGAAACAGAAAAAAAAGAAGGGAAAATGGCCAGGTGAGAGCCCCCTTCTGGGTTCCATACTTCCCCTGGGGGCTTTTGTATCAGGCCACTCAAGCAAAAAAGTGAGGACTCCATTCTCCTGATCTAAGTACTTCCAAAGACCCCACCTCCTAACACCATCTCAATGGGTATAAGGATTTCAACCTATGAAATTTGAGGGGACACTTGCACCTCGTAACAACATCCCAGACACCACCTCCTTTTCTTGCCTCCTGCCCCCCTTCTTGCATCTTTAAAGCCAGTGAGACCAAATACTACTCATGCTGCTGCCTCCCTGGTTCTCTTCCTTTTCCTCTTCTACACCTAAAGAGGCAAGTGACCACCTTGGGCCTACCTGGGCCACCAGGCTTCCCCATGCACTCAGAGGCCCCACTGTGCTCTCCCCTTTGCCATGGTCCCCTCGCTGCCCACACCAGCTGGGGTGGAGCACCTCTGGCTGTGGTGCTTCCAGGTCACCTGCTATCTCAGAACTCACATAGTGCCTTGCTTTGCAAAAGTTGGTTTTGAGGGCTTTTGAAAAGTATCAGGGTGAGATCTGCATCTTTTCTGAGTTCTCTGTTTCCTTATCTAAGCATTCCTCTACATTCTCTTTTTACTGGCCTAAACATAGTCTTGAAGTTTATTTTATCATTTGTCACATGTATTCCACAAAATGCTATGTACATTTATAAAATTTTAAAAGCAGATGACAGATCATTTTATTCTCTTATTTTTAAAAGTCTTATTTCAAGTTCATTTCACTTTTTCCTTTGCTGTCTTTAAATGCATTCGATTTTTTTTTTTTTCCCAACATGGCCCACCTGGGTGGGAGGAATTGGTCTTTGAAAGCAACACTCATGGAAGCTGAGAGTTAATGATTAGATCCACATCCTTACACAAAAAGAAACTAAGTCAGAACAATATTAAGAAGAGGAGGCTGAAGAAAATTAATAGCTGGAGGAAAACCTTATTTCAAAAGCAAACAGAGGAAGTTTGCTACTGAACCACAGCCCTTCAAATGTCAAAATGGGAAGAGACAAGAGAGTAGCTGTCCCTTTCCCGCCTTACCGGAATGTTCATTTTTCCTTTCCCTGCTATTTCACCAACACTTAGGTCAGTTTTCATGAACGTTCAGCTCCAATTTACCTGGTAGTGCCTCAAAGATGGACTGATGATCTTCAATGACTTCATTCTACAGCACACTTGCACACAACTGGTGTTCAACAAATGTTTCTGGTACCAGATGTAACAGGTAAGAGTGAAAAAAAAAAATCTTGAATTTTTTTTCTCTTCCTGTGGCGCAACAGAAAATGGCTGTCTATTGGTGACAAATTTGAGAATAAGCTCAGGAAGGGCTTCAGATGCATCTTCTGACCATCTGGGCCCACTGCATGGGAGGGCTTCCACACCTACATTTCCCTCTCTCCGGTGCTTAACTCCATAACACCTACCACCACCCCCGCGGAGAGGCCAACACCAGTGCATGTCCCTGTAAGTCCAAAGTGCTTTCTCTCAAAGCTGCATATCTTGTCAAAATTGTTTGCCCACATCACTGCAATCTGTGTGCAGGGAAGCCTGAAACAAGTCTGTGTTTGGAAAGCAATGGAAAGTACAAGAGGTTCTGAAATTCATAAGCCTGGGAAAGCAATGAATCAGAGAGGAGCTGCTCTTCTCAGTTCTTCCAAATTGAAAAGCACTCAAGGCACTGAGCAGCTGCTCCTTGCTTGGGCTGATTCCTATTGACCTGACTTGACCTTGTACCTCAAGTTTGAATTGGGCCTCCAGCTAGACCAGGAAACCAGTCCCCCGCCCATAGTTGATCTCTTCATCTCTCCTCCTCCCTGCAGAAGTAAGCCAGGGCAGAGCAGGGGCAGAGAGGGAGCCCAAAGTTAGGTCAAAGGAGTTACTTCGTGAAAAGGTTAACAACAAAGTGGTTATGACAGCTCTCCTTCCCCTTCCGCTCATCTGCTCACTTCGCATCCTTTACATTTATGGTCCTCAGCTCCAATTACAGATGATTAATAATTAAGTGATTGTTAATTCTTTTCTATCTCCTGGAAGTAATAATGATCCAAGCAACGATAATACATTCATAGCCTGAGAGGGAAAGGAGATGGACAGAACCAAAATGATGATTTTTCTCTCCCCACCCCTGTGTGGAAATTATAACACTGCAAATGAAGTGTGTTGTAGTTCAGAGTCTTCAATCTATAAACATTTTATTCTTTTTAGAATTATGTGGATTTTTTTTCTTATTTCCTAAATAATTTCCATATTCTCAAGATATAAGGAGGAGAAAAAAAATTACATTACTATTAGGGAATTGTGAGCTCCCTTGGCTTGAAATACACAAATTTAAATATTTACTGGGTAGCTGATTCAAATTCAAATAAACCTGCAGTTACTAGGTAAAATCAAGTGTGTCCTATAATTCAAAGTACTCATAACCTGGGGAAAATTTTCAACTGACTTAATTTATGTTTGCGGTTTGACCCTAAATAAGTTGAGTCACTCAGGACTGGCTAACATACCATTAAGATCAACCCTAAAGATCTGAGTCAAGGAATCTTCTTTGATTTTCCTCTTGAATTCCCACAGTTCATAAAATTAAATGCTTACTGTGAAACCATTCATCTGTGTGGTATATATGTGCATATAGCTAGATGATAAATTCCAAGCATGTTCCTAACTATTTTAAAGCAATTCAAAGAACTGGCAACTAGTGAAACCTTCATTAACCGCCTCCACCTCATACCAATTATTCTTTGTATTCCTTCAAAGTAATTTGAACTACATTATCCTACTCTTCTTGCAGTCCTCATTTTCCTAACAGATTTTTATATCTATAAGCAGCTAGATTTTAGCCTCTCTAAAAAGAATAACTATTTATAGCAGATACTCCACAGATATTTGGGAATGAGCAGATAGATGAATGAGTGAATGCCTAATTCAGACAAAGTCCCATTCAGTAATGAAACTTCCTTGCTGCCTACCAAACATATTCCCTCTTTTTCCCAATGCCCTTTACAATTCCAAGATCCTGCAAGCGTGGGAGAACACCCAGGTTTCTGCAAACTGCTAGGGGTATCTTATCTAAGTTTAATACTGTCATGGAAGCAGGTGATGGGTGCGCGGGCAAAGGAGAGTCCTGAAGCCCTTGGTGGTTTTTCAGGCTTTTAGTGACCTTTCTACAGCATTTGTAGTGAGGCAAGCAGACGCAGGGCAGGCAAGGGGTGCCAGGGACCAGGAAACTGTCAGACCTCCCACCTCCCAGCAAATCTTTACTCTCTCTGGGCTCTCTGGTATTCTCTCCTGGCCTCTTCCTCCTCTGGCCACTGATCTGCCATGCTCTCCTCTGCCGCACATTGTTCTTGTGATGCTGCCTCATATGCTCAGCTGCACCCACTTATGGCTCCCATGCTATTCTCCTAGTGTCCGCCATCAGGCATGGGTAACCTGGGCCCACACTCCCAAGCACCGTCCACATTCAAAGCTGCAGATGACAGCCAGATAGGCCAATTGTACAAAAGGCTGAGAAATCATCATTACCCTACAAATACCCTAGCAGGGGCAGACAGACCTGCACAGCACCTTCCCTTTATGGTTAGTGGTCAGTGACATTGAGTGTATTCATGTCATCAATACCCCTAAGACCTTAGGATGTTTGCAGCATTTCTGAGCTGAGGCTTTGATGAGGAGGTTTATGAGCAAATATCTATTATACTATTAATGATGCAACTTGGAAACAGTTTTATTGGTTCTCTCAAACCCCTCAATCAGTGTCATGGAAGAATTTTCCGATGTTGCAAGGCAAACTACTTCTCCGTGAACCAATATTTTCTTGACATGATATCAAGCAAGCAAAAGGGAAGACAGAAAAATTGCATGAGGCTTCTCTGTGATTGCAACTGTCAATCAGAGTCCTGAATTTCAACTTTTTGCTGTTTTAAAGCAACCTATGCACTTCATTCATTCATGGTCATTCAACAAATATTTTCAAGTATCTGAACAATGCCTCGTGCTATTCTAAATGCTGAAGAAATTTTGTGAATAAGAGAGTCAAATTCTTATCCATGCTCTGGAGAATTGCTGCAGGTTTATAACACTTGCTTTTAAACATCTTAAAATAATGGTGATGCAGGCACTTCAGCCCATAACTCAAATATGCAACGGGATACCTGGCATATTCAAACTTTAAGATTAATTTATTTGTGTATGTACACAGAACTGGGGTACAGGTCAGAGGTGCAGGGGCCGGAAGAAGATTTACCAGAGACAAAGCAGGGAGCAGAACAGGCAGATTGATGAACTACAGTGCTGAAGGGAACAGCAAGTGAGATAGGAGAGATCTGCTACACCATGTGGGTCAACTCCCTAGCTGAGGATCCAACTCTGGCGGCGGTGGCTCCAACTAACTCAGTATTGTTGTGCTTTAAACCATTGTGCCACTAGGGAGGGTCCCATATTGGAACTTTGTGAAGCAAAATATTCCACAAGTAAAACATCATTCATAAAAAGGTACACGTTCTCTTTCTGAGGTAACTATTCCCAGTACATCCTCCTGTTGTAACGGTTTCCAGACCTTTGCAGGGCTAGTTACCACCATTTCTTATGCTCTAGTTTGTGGGTGTATGTTGTAAGCTATCTGACGATGCTCAGGAAAATAAAAAGTATTCCAGAACTGGTTTAAAGAGCCACAGACAGGGCCCTCCAAGGTGGCGCAGCAAGTTAAGGCACAGCCTGAGACGCTTAAGCCACTTCCACATGAGTTCAATCCCCACCTGCCCCTGAGGTGATGCACAGGCACGGCAGACCTCTCTGTCCAAACGCTGCTCCCCTCAGCAGTGCCCTTTGTCTATCTGCGTGTTCTGCTCCCCACCTTGTGTCTGGTGAATCCTCTCACCGCCCCTGCACCTCTGGCCTGTACCCCAGCTCTGTATGCACAGATAAATAAATCTTTAAAAAAAGAGCCACAGACAACTCTATACCAATCCAAACAAATATAGAATGAAGGCTTTTCTCCTTGCTCTGTCCATTGAAACAGTTCAGACCAAGTAGATGCTGACCAAATTCTGGAATGTGATGCTCTCTAACTGGCCAAGGGATTATGCATCAGCAGCAATGTTGCTGCTTCTTGCTAAAGAAAGTTGGTTCTTCCAAATTCCTTCCCTGAAGCGCTGCATGCTGACAGGCTACATCATTCAATTCAATTTATTCATCAGCAAGTATAAAAACAAACCTGGATCCTGTATTCATGAAACTTACACATAAAAAAGAATAGTTTACATAGAATAGATGATAGCTGAGCCCCTGGGTAAGAAAAGCCAGAAGGGAAGCACAGCCAGCCTGAGGGCCACCAGGTGGTATCACTGCAGGAGGCGCCCAGCCAGGACTCCAGAGCAGATACCCAGATTCCCGACCTTTCACCCCTTGGGTCTTCCAGGGCACTCATGGAAAATGTGGAAGACAAAACAGCGCCTCCTCACAGGGCTTCTGTGAAAATTAAATAGTCAGGTACTAGCTTCAGGACTACGCCATCCCAGCCGAAATGGTAACTACAATCCCAGAATGCACTGGCTCGGATTAGGTTTAATCTCTGGTCCACGACTCTTTCCGTCCATGCGACTTTCCCCAAACATGGAGAAACACATTAAAAACAAGGAGAGAAATAGTAAAAATATTTATGAATGATACCAAACACTTAGTTCAGGCCAAAATTTTGTAATTTGATGTCTTTTCCTGGGTCATCAGTGTTAGTACATCAATCAAGAAGAGAAATTCATTCGGGTTATTGGACTGTCTCAGGGTACATGTGGCCTTTATCTGTTTTACAGATTCCCCAAAATTCACTTCTAAAATGGATGAGACTATAATTCATTTTTAATGTGCAAGAGAATTTTAAGAAATGCAAAAGTCTCTTAGGTGATATAAAATTTGAAAATGCCCCATAAAAAGGACCCACTTAAATGTCTGACTTATAAAAGTAAATGTCGTTTTGAAATTTTTCATTTGTCACACTCCATGAGGTCGCTCCTACTTCCCATGCCCAGTGCAGGTCCCTCTGTGAAGTGCCAGGAACATCAGCCTGTGTGTGCTGCAGAAACATAGCCTGCACCCTGTACTCCCTTCCTGCTTTAGTAAAACCAACCATTCGAAGAACAGTTTCTTCCCATCTGCTGCATTTACCCGGGAAGACCAAGCAGGTAGAAAGAGAGCAAGTACCAGAGTCGTGTCTCCTGAGCACACCCGTCCAGTTCATGCCCCACGAGCAAGCTCACATTGAGACGCATTTGCAGAAAAAAATGCCCCCGTGCTGACTTTTAGCCATAAGTTCTTAAATCATAATCCTGAAAGCCTCTTAGTGTTGGATATAATTTTGGCCCAAGCATCTCCTTAGGGATATCCTCCACTCTGCAGCTCTAGGCAGTTCAGCCCAGGACTCCTGAAATAATGCCAAGACCAAGACTCCATAGCTGAGTATCTCTGTGAGCCAGCGCTGCTCCAGTAGGATAGATGACTTCTTGTTCAACCAGTGTCTTAGAATTTCGTAGTGTTTCAGAAACGTCAGCCCTGGGAGGGGGTAGGCAGTTTGCAGGGCTAGATTGCTTTTCTAAGTTTCATGTCACACACTGAGCTGCCTCTATGTAAGCTGGAAAATTTCATCAAGGTATTTGAGTGAAAATCTTCATAAAACAAACATGGGAACCCATTCCCAGCCGTCAGCAAATGCTGGTACCTTGATCAACGGCCAACCTGCTGACATCGGGGAACTGTGCCGTGCCAAAAGTGAATCCTGAGGAGCCTTTGCCTTTAAGTCCTTTACCGTTAAGTAGGTGTGTACCCACGACAGCAGAAAGACCAGAAGAGTCTGAGGATGATGAAACTGCTAATTAAAGCAGATGACCCACCTGTGTGCTTAGAATATACTTGGAGGTCCAGTGCAATCAGTTCACCCAAACTCTGGCTCCATTCTTCCAAAATATATACAGGTGTGCTGGTGACATGGGTTGACTCAGCCCCTGAGCAGCTTCTGGGGGAGCTGAGGCAGTTGCCTTGGAGATGAGTCTAGCACCTTGCCCAGCCAGACACCAGCGTGAATTCCCTGAGACACACGGAAGGGAGATAAATCCACCAACAATCAGACTGTGAGTGTGTTTAGACACTGAACTCTCCTGCCCAAAATGCAGGTGTGGAATATGAAGCTCGTGCCTTAAGCAGATTAGGATGAAGTGTCTCCCTAAATGAAAAAAAGTCTGGAAAGTAGGGCTGAAATTCGACAGAAATCCTCAAGGGTTTAAGAAAAAATGATTTTTAATCATCATTTTCAATAAAGCCACATTTACCCCCAAACTTACCTCTCCACCCAGATTAATGCCCTCAGCAAGTTTTAATATCTCGTTGTATTTCTCCTCTTCTATACATTTTTTGTTTTAATGCTTTTACTGAAACAAAGAGTCATAGAGAATCTTTTGTTTCTAGGTTAATTTCAAAGCAAATTCTAGTACCATCAATTTACTTAGAATACATAATATATTTATATTAAATGTATGTAAAATTCATTATGTTTATATATGATATATGAAGTCATATAGCATGCAAAACAATATATGACACATGTATAAAATATGTGATTATATATAAAATCACAATGACATTTATGCAATGTATAACATGGTAACATAATATGTATGATGGTATACACATATTATATACATGCTATACATGTATATATACATTTTATAGATGTACTGTGATATATAATTTTCTAATATATGATACAATTTAATTATATATCTTGATATAATATATAACTGTGTATATATGACTTTATATTTATCTATATTCTAATGTTTTGATAGTACAAGGAAACTTCTGGGTTTTTGATCACCTTTGAAGAAATAACAGGGAGCAAGAAGAAAGGCATGTATTCCCTAGTCTTTAATCTTTACATTAGATGGCTTTCCACAGATTAGAGTTTATAAAACATAAACCTACAATCCCCACATGATTATCTTGCAGGCAAAAATGTGCCAAGTTCCCAGGCCCAGGCCTCCCTCTGTGGGAGAAGTGGTGTTTTATGCATGCTGATGACTAATATGTCAAGTGCATTTTGCAGAGTCATTTTCCCGGCATTCTGTTGTTTCAGCTGAACCATTCATGCCACATTTTTATAGACTCTGATGCTGGAAAATGTTCCCATCCAGGCAGGATATATGAACCTTTTAGCTTTCTGATGCAAAAGCAGTGTTTTAGATTATCCTCTTGCAGAGGAAACCCGCATTCTGGCAGGTGAATGGGAGAGCAGAGATTTGAACGAGGATATGAAATATAGACAGCACTTCCGTTGGGCCTTATGGCACAGCATATGCACAGCAGCTGCCTTTCTGCCCTGCTGAGACTAACTCAGTGCTTTCCACCTGGGGCATGGGGATTTCTGGGAGTATTACAGGCCACACCCCTGTTAGGTGACCACATTTTATCATAGAAGGACCATATTGTATACCAAGCATGATAGAGAAGAGCAGGAGGTCTGGAATCAGAGAATCCCAGTTCTTCTACCTACTCCTTGTGCAGCCATGGGCAAGTTACTTAAGCACTAGTAGGCTTCGTTTGTTTGATAAATAAAATGGGAGTGATGATAGTTGTGAATCCTGTTAGAGGATTCTGAATCCCTAACATTTGGAGAGACCCTACCAGTCCAAGAGTGCTTATGAAGTGACAGATTAATTTCCATCTTATTAACTAAGCTCCCTGTATGACTGGCTTCACCTGTGTTCTAACTAACATAATTCTAATTGGGATCAGGAGATGGGGTGAGATCGCAAGAGGTAACTTGAATTCAAATAAATGAGCATAAGCAGCCTTCAGAGGAGGAAAGGGTTAGGGAATACAGGGTATTACTTAATTTTTGGAACTGGAGCTGAATTCCCATAAGCAATAAGAAGGTTGCGCCCATGTGATGTCCTTTCCAGCTCTTCCCATAAGCACTGTCCAACCTCATCTTCAGATAAAGTGTAGCTAATATTTAGAGAAGATCAAGTCAAAGGCAGAGGTCCTGGGTGAATATTTCAGTCTTGTCTTAACTTTCCAGACAAAGTTGTTTTGTGTGAGGTGTTTGTAAAAGCACTTAGGTAAATACGGACCAAATATTTGGGAGTCAGTAAATATCAGTTGCCTTTCTCCTTAATAACTGCCTGCTTTTATTCATAATGCATGTGAGATTTCTAATAGAAGGAATTAGTAGGAATTCAAAATGCTTTGAAAATCTCCTGCCTACACATGCACACATCATATAAAAGGTATAAATGTGATCCAAATTACTGAGAGGCTATGTAAAAATAATTTTTCCCAATTACAAATATGAGTGGGCCCTCCCTGGTGGAGCAGCGGGTTAAAGCACAGAACTGAGGAGCTAAAGCCACTTCTGCATGAGTTCGATTCCCGCCTGCCCCGGAGGTGACCACATGGCGTGGCAGACCTCTCCTGACCCGCCCGCTGCTCCCCTCAGCAGTGTACTTCGGCGATCTGCTTGTTCTGCTCCCCACTCTGTCTCTGGTGAAGCCTCTCGCCACCCCTGAGCCTCTGGCCTGTACCCCAGTTCTGTATGCACAAATAAATAAATCTTTAAATATATATGAGTGAAGTTTTCCAAATATTTTGTTTGAGAACAAATGGGTGAAAATTTAGTACTATGCCAAGAAACAAAGATGTTCATTGGTAGCTCCTAATTTAATTATCTTATATAGTTATAGCCAACATTTATTTCCTTACTGGAGCATGAAGAGGAATATTCTGAGTCAATGAACCCTAAAGTCCAAAATGAAACTGGAAAAGAAAAAAACAACTAAGACAGAGTCAAGTGTCTTTCATCCATTTTGAAAATCATCTTGATTTATCTCTCAGTCCTCGAAACATGAATCCTGTGATTCAGCCAACAGATGCAACAGTTCATAAGCACTTCCTGGGACCCAAACCCCATGACAGGTTTTGTGGAAACAAAGACAAAGCTTTGAAGAACTTCAGCCCACTGGGGGTGGGACCAGACTCAGGAGCTCAGTTTGGCACAGGGACCAATGAGGGGGCCGTCAATGCTTCCTCCACAGAGAAGAGCTTGACATTCCCACTGGGTCTAGAAGACTTGGAAGGATTTTGTGAGGGACAAAAGGCATTCCTGACACTGATGGATTATAGGTCACTTTAGGGCAACATGGACATGAAGAGGACTGGGGAACAGAGAGAAAATTTAGAAGACTCTTATAATTGAGAAGTCAAGAACAAAGGCCTAGGTTAAAAGGGTGGTAATGAGCATGGCAATGACACAGAATTTAATGACTAATTAGAAAGTAGTTTTCTGTGAAAAGAAAGAGAAAAGTGTGCTTAACTTCATACTTGGATTGCTGTAGTAGTTAGGTGCTGTCCAAATGAACCAAGATGAATAAAGGAAGAGAGAATACAAATTTAGAAAAGGAGACATTAAGTTCTATTTTGAGGTGATTAGTTTGCATTTCTAGAGGTCATGTCCAAAGGGATAGGCCAAGAAAGTTGTTGGAAATAAGGGTCTCAAACCCAAGAAGGAGATTTGGTGACAAGTTGGGGTTAGCAAGTCTTGAATACATTCCTGCTAACTGAAACTGCCCTGAGTGAACTGGGAAAGAAAATGTGCAGAATGAAGAAAGAGAATTCTGTTTTCTAACACCTAAGGAATGGGAAAGGAATAAAGAAAAGACTCAGAAGAGAGAGACATGGATTTCAAAAATAGAGCCGTAATCAATATTTTCAAGGACTGCAGGAGCCACTAAAAATAAAGAGGTCAGTGGACTTGGCAACAAGAAATACACTAATGAGTTAGTGGAGCCACGGAATTGCGACTTTAACAATCATGACTGGAGAAATGAGTAGGCATGGAGGGAGTACATTTGCAAGACTAAATCACTCTTTCAAGAAATTTGGTGGTAGCTTGAGGCATGGCTATTAATAATAGCAATATCATTAGAGATGATATGTCAAAAGAAAATAAGTTTTAAAATGGTGGATTTAAAGTAGCTTGCAGGTTGATCACAGAGCTTTATAGAGAAATGAGGGATTAAAAATACTAAAAGAAAGTAACACAAGGAATAAAATCCAGAGTAGGTAACAATGGATGGGCTTTCAGTCAACTTCTTTATCATTTAGTAGGTATGAGCCTGGTGTTCCAAATTATACTAGGATGGAGGCCATTCATTCTAGAATGAATGGTACCACTCAGAAAGCCAGAAAATCTAGACACATTCCAACTCTGAGTTTATGACTGCAAGTTTAGAAGCCAAAACTATGACCCATGTCTTTTTAACATTTGTTCCTTAGCACTGAGTCTCAACCTTCAACTTTCATTCTGGTCTAGTAGGTAGAACATAGGTTCTCAGTTTTAGTCTAAGTTTTATCACTTACTTTTATGTGATTATAAGCAAGTTAGTTAAATTTCTTTATCTTTCACTCTCCTTATCTGTAAAACAAGGAATTTTCCTGCCTGAAATCTAGCTATTTTGAGTAGTATTTAGCTTTTGTAGTAACACCTTTATTTACTGTAGAAGAAACAACTGAAATTCTGATTCTCTTATTGAAACAATTCTTTTTAAATTGTAAATTTCACAAAGATCAAAATTAGGGAGGAGCTACCTCTGAATACAATATGACTTACATCAGACCATTTTCAAAAATAGATGAAAGATGGTTGTGGTGAGAGGAATAGAGGACTCCCAAAACTGCCAGACATTACCCCTGCGACTTGTGAGCATCAAATTACATGACAAAAGAAAAAAAAAAGGATTTTTGCAGACAACATAAAATTAAAGGTCTTAAAATGGGGAGATTATCCTGGGTAATCCAGTTGGGCTCAAAGCATAATCACAAATACTCTTAAAACAAAAGCCTGGGGAAATTTGATCACATAAGGGAAGAGAGCCATGGATAGAAGCAAACAAAAATAGGGAGAAGAATAGTCAACAAATGGGATGCGTTGACTCCTTTGAAGGGGGAAAGTGGGGTCGTGAGCCAAGAAATGAGACTGCAGAAGCTGGGAAAGGCTAAAAGTATTCTTGCTTAGAGCTTGGCCCTACTGAAAGTGTGGCATTTACCCAATGAAACTGATTACAGACTTCTGACCTCCATAACCATAAGAGGAAAAACATGTCCATGTCACTGAATGTGTGGCCATTTGCTTCAGAGGCAGCAAGAAATGTTGTTTTATTCCTCTTTTGACTTAGAACATAGTTAGCAAGTCCTCTACCTTCATGAGAAGAAGGCAGAAATCAAATTACCAAACCTCCTTTATTTCTCGACCACAAAAAGGTCTTCTGAGAGAACCAATCAAGAGTTACCCACCTAGAACGGCATCTCAGAATCTGCAACAGGGGATTTTATATCTGCCTCTAAATGTGAAAAAAAAAGAGAAGACTCATGTGTGAGGGAAATGGTTTTATGGGTTTTTTTTAATCAAATGATATTAAAATAATCATTTCAAAAATTTATACAATGAAAATGTAGTCAGACTAAGTTAGTCTTCTATGTTTTATTTGCCCAAGAAGCTGGGAAATTCAGCTTCTTTTTAACTACTAATAAATTCTGCAGCATAAGGAAGTGGTTTCCAAACACAACCCATAAAATAAGGATGTATTTAAAATGCTGTTATTAGATAATTGCCATTCCCACAAACTTCCCCTCATGCATCCTGGCAGTTGATCACACTCTGAAACAAAAGGAAGAAAGGACTTATGAATAGTTTTTCTCATGACATTTTGGTGAACAATAAGATCATGGCACTAGGAAAAACCTGCTCCCAGTAAGGAAAAAAGCAAGAAACGTTTGAATTTTGCAGATGGTCCTGAGGGAACCGATGAAAGAATATACTTTCTCCAGGAGGTTCCCTCGATGCCACAAAGATTGGGGCCAGAACGGCAGAGTGTGACAGTCTCCCTTCAATAATCCACCTTTCTTTGAACAGTAACTAAGTGGCATGTCCTCAAAGGTCACAGAGTGAAGCTAATGTGCCACATAAGTGCACGTGTCCTCCCATATTCCCATGCGGAATGAAAGCTACAACTTGGATTTAATACCAGAGAATTCTGGAGGAAATTCATTTTAAACACTTATATAATTCTCCATAATTGAAATTTTACCATGTACAGGGAATTTTGATTCAGAAGAAATGTCTCAATCTTATTTGATGTTTCAAAGAAATATTGAGTCCCTACTAGTGCAAGAAAATCAGGTGGCTGCTGAGAGTTGAGGATGGAGCACAATGATGAAAGTGTATCGGACTGGAATAAATTTAAAAGCAACCTTCTCTAACATAAAGACAGGAGGATTCACATAGTTAAGAATAGACAGTACAAACGTCAACTTCCCGAGGTACATGATGAATTAAACAGTACATCTGTAACTTTCTTTGGCCTTAACTTCTACTACCACTTCCTCTAGTAAGAGAGATGGTAGACAATTTAGGAGATTGAAATTTTCAGGCTCTTTGTAAATCCAGAGATCCCAGGTAGTCCATATTTTAATTATTCCACGTTCACTCTGTTCCAGCACCAAAAATAATTAAAATTAGGCTATGTTTTTGAAGAGCATGAAAATGAGGATTTTACCTCTTTGAGATCACAGTTCAAAAGTTATACATACCAAGAGATAGAAGTCAAGTGTATAAAGGTTCTCAAATGCTATACGAAGAACCGGAAAACCAGTCTTCTATATTTCTTTAAGATTTATTTAATTGTGCATACAGAACTGGGGCACAGGCCAGAGGTGCAGGGGCGGTGAGAGGATACACCAGATACAGTGGGGAGCAGAACAGGCCAACTGACAAAGTACACTGCTGAGGGGAGCAGCGGGGAGGTCAGGCGAGGTCTGCCTCGCCATGTGATCACCTCCCGGGCAGGGATCAAACTCATGCTCAAAGTGACTTTAGCTTCTTAGTGCTGTGCTTTAACCTCCTGTGCCACCAGGGAGGGCCCAGAGTTTTATCTTTTAAAGAATTAAAATTATAAAGTAAAATGTCTTTTCACAAAGACCCTAGTACCCGATGAATCAAACCTTAGTATTATTTCCTTGGTCTGACGGTTGAAAACCTCATTCCCAATTCCAAAAACCAACAACAATCCTATCAGGAGTATTTTGAAAACTGAAATTATCCTTTGTAGACCTTAGACACAGAAAAGCAGTCGCTATTTCTGTTTGTTTTAAACTGAATTTCAGACTTTTGTAAGGTTTCTTTTCTCCTGGTGGATCTAAATAACCTGCTCCTTAATACCTTAAGTAAGTCCTTATGGAACTCAGTCTCCTTTTTCAATTAATGCTCATCTTACCCACCCTTGCTAAAAAGCAGTCTTCCCTTTTCTCCCTTTTTACTTGGCTTACTCCTTCTGTCACCTGGTCCTTGGTGACAAAACCAGGTCTGAATTGTATCCCCAGGACTCCAGCACACCTGTTTGTCTAATAGCCAAATAGATCTCCTGCCTTTCAAAAAGATTGCTCATTCAATACTCATCTTTACACTTAAGGACACATAGATAATATTGATAAATTTCACCTATAGTAGTGAAAGACCATGATTAAAGTTTCTATTTTATTTTATTTGTTGCTGCTCCTGGCAAAAGAGGAGAAATATGTTAAGCCTTTAAGATTTTATGAACTGCTGTGTAAGCAATACCATGTACCAATAAAAAAAATAACTTGTGATTTTGAAAGTGCCAAATAAAATTAAACTTTCTCAAAAAGTTAGCCCAGAGAAAGGAAATAAAACAATAGTTAGTTTCATTCATGTATCATTCTTAGGGCTTCCTATATTGATACAGTTTGGAATGGCATGACATAGCATTGTAAACATACCTGTCTTTTTTCCAAAGACACACACAATAGTCTTTGAAAAAAAATGTTTAAAAGATAAAGTAAAATTAGAGACCTCCCTGGTCGCACAGCAGGTTAAAGCACAGCACTAAGAAGCTAAAGCCACTAAAGCAGGAGTTTGATCCCCAGCCCAGAGGTCACCCACATGGCGTGGCAGACCTCTCCTGGCCCGCCCGCTGCTCCCCGCAGCAGTGTACTTTGTCCATCTGCCTGTTCTGCTCCCCACTCTGTCTCTGGTGAATCTTCTCACTGCCCCTGCACCTCTGGCTTGTACTCCAGTTCTGTATACATAAATAAATAAGTCTTAGCAGACTTACGAAGTATACGCTGCTGAGGGGGGGAGCAGCGGGTGGGTCAGGAGAGGTCTGCAACGCCATGTGGGTCACCTCCAGGCTGGGAATTGAGCTTGCACTGAAGCAGCCGTAGGGCCAGCTTGCAGTGCTGTGTCCTAACCAGCTATGCCACCAGCGAGGGCCCGGAAATATATTTTTATAGGTCACTTTTATATTCTTTTACAATAAATGAAGTTATATATAAATGTCAATTTAGATAATATTATTTTGGAAGAGACTCCATGTCTCATCTGACCAAATTAAAGTCTAGTTTGGATATCGGCACTAAAAGGTGCATATTATTTTTATTTGCCTGGTTTCTTTATGACTCCCTGTTCATATATCCAATCTTCTGAAAATTTTATTCTACACATGCTTTGGAATATTCAAGAATTAAGAGAGAACACAAATTAAAACGTGACATTGACTGCTCACAGAATAGAATGGGGATGGGGATTAAGCAACATAAGTTGTGTGTGGCATAGACACAATATAGTAAGCTTAATCATTTTTTAAAATTGTTTTTCACATATTCTGCTTGTTAGGATGAAAAGAACTCAAGAAAATCTTATATATATAAAAGGAACATTACTTGCTTTTATAGTCTACTAAATTATAGCTATTAACACTGCAAAATAGCATAATACAGGAAATCAATAAATTTTTCTGGTAGCATGTCCTTCTGACAAATATTTAAAACATGCCAGGACCAGAGAGATAAACAATTGAAGTTTTAATTCCCACCCCACCCACTGCATCCCACTCTACCTGAATCAACAAAAAGCTGAGTGATAACACAAATATCACAGGGCGGGATGTCTGTGTGCGTAGCTGCAAGAATGCCTTTCTTCCCTTTTCCTGTTGATGTTGTCAGTTGCAAAATGCTGAGTTAGAATGTTCTTATATTTAAGACCTGTTCAGCATTTTCTTTTTTTCCTCACATTTATGTTAGCCTTTTCCTTTAATTATCTTGATGTTGTTATTCTTGGCAAGGCTGTCCTTTCCATTTGGCGTGTTTACCTTCCAAACAGTCCCTACTTCCTCCTTATCTCTGGGAGCTTATTAAAATTTCCAACACTGAATGCTCACTTCCCCTCTTCAGCACATCCTCACCTTCCCAGCTCACTTCTCTTTCTCTCTTTTCAACCCTCCTTTCAACTCTCACCCCAAACCTCTCACCCCTTTGGAATAACAACTTATTTCCTCTTTCATTTCCTCTTACAGAAGATGTTTTTGGACTTATTCCCAAAAATCTCTGGCATACAGTCATCCCCATGCTGTTCTGTGTTTCCTTTGGGCACATTTCCAGAGGTGTTTCATCGGCCTAGAGCCCACGGCCTTCACACTAAGTGAGGCCTGGCTTTGTCAATCACATTTATTACCATCCAGCATTCCAGGCAAGCCAAGATTGTGATAACAGGGTTGGTAGGTATTCCTCCCTCTTGCAACAGGCTCTTGTTTTCAAATCACTTTCAAGAAGTCTGTTTGAGGTCGAAAAAACTAGACTTCCTTTTTTATTGCAAGTGAAAAAGTGAGTAGATGCAGACAAGAAGAATGGAGTCAACCACATTAGCCCCACTGAGACATGATTCTCAATTTATCAAATCAGTCTCTTATCCAATTGCTTTTTTTTTTTTTTTAGGTCAATCCAGAAATAAGTTGGAGAACTACATCCAAGATACAGGAAAAACTTGTTAAAACTTTACCTAAAATTAAATGTTTTCTATTTCAGGATTACAAAAAATTACAGGTGATCCTATTAATACGTCCTTTAATGGGAATGGAGTTTTCTCTACCTATAATGGTTATATAAAGAAACTAAAAACTTTTAACACTCATATTTGATAATGTGTTGAAGTTAACAGTTTCATAACACATTTTGAAACTTGTTCTTAAAACGTGAGTGTCATTAGCATGATACATTTAAAGCTAAAGAACCCTCCTGTCTAGAGATGAAGTTGTTTCTCAGGTACTGAGACACAAAGACCAAGAGTCATGACAGTGTCCTCATAGGACGGCCTTAAGCGATCTCCTCCATCCACGCCATCCACTTCATCAACTGCTCTGGCAATCACATTCAAACCAATGGCACTGGAATATAATACCCATAAACAGAAAACACTGAAAGTGAACAAATAACTTATTTCTTGAGATTCAGAACATTCTACTGAAAACACAAATCTGATCTGTGTGTGTGTGAATTTTGATTAGTTGAGTTCAGTTTGACTGAAACAACTAAGTGCAAAACTATAAAGGCTGTTAACTCAATTTTTAACATTATCAGTAAACAAATACATTGACTGGGCCACTTATAAAAACATTTTAAGTTGTTCTAATATGTTATTATTAATAAACTAGGAAAGCGTAATCAAAGAGATTTCCAGTTCAAAGTGAAATGGGTCAAATAGCTCCAATAGTGTGTTTCCATTAAATCTAATGAAAACAAATACTCATGAGGATCCAGAAAAATGGCAAACTCTAGTATCACTGCTTGTAAGACATCAGCTGAGCGCAGTAACACACCCCAGGATGGAGGAGGAGAAGAGAACATTTGTAGATCAGAACACAAATGAGCATTTGTCCTAAGAGAATGATCATCCACTAATCTACCTTATAGCACTAGCGCTAAGAAGACAAGACTTCACACAAGGGGTAAGCACAGAGTCCAGGACAATCCATTCGTCCACTCCCTAACAATGTCCAGTCTGCAGAACTCCATCTTCCTATGGAGATGAAAAAAGGGGGGCAGTGGTGGGGAAGAAACTATAGAGCAAAGTAAAGGATATAGCTACTACAAGATGCAGAGAAAGAGCAAGCTGAGTTTAAGTTATCACTTGCTGACCACCAGAACTTGGACAAGGTAGAACAGTACTTAAGCACTCGAATTGTCAGTTTCTGTGAGCATTAAATAATGTATAAAAAGAAAAGATATATACATATATATACATACATATATAACTACATGTATGTATATATGTGTGTATACATATACATATATATATATACACAGTGCCTAAGATATGGCTAATGCTCAATAAAAGTTAGTATAATACTTGTGATTATCAAATGTTAAGATGTACTGTGAACTTATTATTCATTCTTTCTTTCTTCCAGCTAGGATTATTTTATTTCTAATCTGTTCTGATATTTTAAAAAGACATATCATGTTCCCTTTCCTATTATTATACTGCTTGTATTCTAGTATAATAATTAATAATTAAAATACATCTGCTTCAAGAAAAACTCAGTGTAAAGTAATATGGTAATGTTATCAATTGAGTTCTGGGAGAATGGGTCATGGAAATCTCAGAATCAGAATTTACTCAAACTATGTTACAAACTGGATTTCATATAGCTTATATTATAAGATTTTTCATCCAATATTTAAGAACATAATTACTATTGTACCCAAATATATAAGTTTAACAGTCTCTGAACACAAATACCGTGTAAATTATTTAATATGGAATATAGAAAAATTGAAGGAACTTCATTTTTAAGATTTGCTATAAAAAGGACAGCCTCAATACCATATCAATTCTAAGTTAATAGCAATCCTGGTGTTCTAATAGTCATTATATCAAAATTGCTTTATCTTCTCCCACACATAACTCTCATTTTACTATTAGAGGTTTATTGTCATTTCATTTAATGTTATCAGATTTGTCCTTTTACAATAATTTTGCTAATATTGATATATTGAGATTTTCTTGGGGGAAATCATACAAAAAAACACAATTGCTAAACTGACTTTTGAAATATGGTTTAAATTGATAGCTCTTTCTGTCTGTGTCACACTGGAGGAAGTAAATTATCTTATCTAAGATGACTGTGCATTTGTCTCAAAGTAAATCCATTCTTGAGGCTGCTTAAAATGTCACATACTACCATTTCAGTTCTTGAATAATTTAACTTGCTAGTTGATTTTTTTTCCAAAATATGCGTGAAGATGCTTATTTTGTTCTGTGTTTCCTAAATCCTCAAGCAAATACCCCTCCTTAGAAAGTACACTGGTACCTTGCAATCAAAGTGTGTTCTCTAGGTATCTGCTAACATAAACTCCAATTATACTGCCTCGTTTCTTTGACAGAAAAATTGGAATTTTTACCTAATTGTAGACTTTGAAACTACATAATTTTACCCTCCTCGGTAGTTCTAAATATTCATTGAAGCAGGTTCCAAGTCTTTCATTGTATCAGATGCTGAATAGAATCCTCATATGTTTTCTAAGATGATCTGTCTATCCTTATTTAGAAGAGAAAAATAACTTTTTGCCCCATACTGAGGACCTTTAAAGTCATGAAATGCAAGGCCCCTTTGGACCATCTCCCATCTTTCAAGCTCTCTCTCTGCCTGTAAAGTCTTTTTAAAAATGGAAAGGAATATTTTTATGTTCTTCCTAACCATTCCCAACTGCCTCCTTCTTTTTGATGGGTGGGTTGAAGGCACCGTCAGCAGTCCTATTCTCTATCAGCACATTTCAAACTGCACTGAAAACACAGAAAAAGGAGTGAGTAGGTACAGCAGAATCCAGAGAGCTGACCACACAGGCTTCAACTTTACTCACTGAAATAGGACTCCCTAGAGCCTTTGGTCCACAGCTGAAGAGTTTCTAGAAAGAAAAATAGCAGTACAAGAAATACCTAATACTCAGGTGCAAGTAACTGACCACAAACTGTTGCCAGAACAATATCAGCCAGCACTTTACAGATGCATAGAGGAGCAGGTGAGAATAGTATTCAGAAGCAAACAGCCTGAGTTGGAAGAGTGGCTCTGTCCCTGGAAAAGTTGCATAGGTTGTCTGCACCTGCTTCCTCATCCATAGAATATGGGTGATAGTAGCAGCTATTTCTATTGTATATAAATTAGATGAAAATAAAACATGTGAAGTACTTAGAATGGAAACTGACTCACAGTAAGAACTCAGGGTTAGCCATTAATATCAGCAGCAGCCTTTCTTGTTGTTTCTGTTATTTATGCATTTCAAGTATACCTATTATTTCAGTCATTTCAATAAGCATATTTAAGCACAAATACACCAGACAGGCGCTATACAGGGATTGGTAATGCAAAAGTAATAGAAATGTGGAGATGATCCTGGCCACAGGAGCTTGCAATCCAGGAGATGGAACAGAGACATAAATGTATAGGCACAGTACTTACTACTGACCATGAGACACAGTTTTGCCGTCATTCTGTGTATGTCTGCTTTGCTAACAATCTATGTGTCCCTTAAAGTCCAGACCGCACTTTATCTGGTCTGTGCTTACATGTTTATAAATGTTTTCAGAACAACAAAAAAAAAAGAATGACTAAATGTTTTACTTTCAGAGTAAAGAGAACTTTCTCCACCCAGAAAGGATAGGGTGGTGTTTAAGCCTGGGTCTTAAAGAATAAACTGAAGGGCAACAAGGGAAATGTGAAAGGATTTTCTGCAAAACTATATAAAAACTCAACTCTAAATTCTTTGGGGGTTAGATTTCTTGTTTTAAATTCTCTTTTCCAGTACATAGGAGCTTGAAGACTGCCTGACAAGAAAAGTTATCCGCAGATTACTAAATAGCAACAATAATATTTGTTGACTACTTAGACAGACAGATGAGGTACTGTTTTAGATGTTTTACAATATTAACTAATTAATCCTCATAATAACCAGATGAGCTTGTATCATTTTACTTAGGCACAGAGAGTTTAATTGATTTTCTCAAAATCAAATAGCCAGAAACTAGCACAGCCAACTTTCAAACCTAGGCAGTCTGTCTTGAAAACCTAGTTTTGCCCTCCCTGGTGGCACAACAGGTTAAAATGCAGCACTATGAAGTTACTGCAGCATGAGTTCGATCCCCAGCTAGGGAGGTGGCCCACATGGCATGACAGACCTCTCTTGTCTTGCCCACTGCTCCCCTCAGCAGTGTACTTTTTTGATTTGCCTGTCTTGCTCCCCACTCTGTCTCTGGTGTATCCTCTCACTGCCCCCTGCACCTCTGGCCTGTACCCCAGTTCTATATGTATGAATAAATAAATCTTTAAAAAAATGAAAAGAAGGGTCCTGTCTGGTAGCACAGCAGGTTAAAGCAAAGCACTAAGAAGCTAAAGCCACTGCAGCATGAACTCGATTCCCACCTGCCCCAGAGGTGATCCACATAATGCGGCAGACCTCTCCTGACCCACCCACTGCTCCCCTCATCAGTGTACTTCGTCGATCTGCCTGTTTTGCTCCCCACTGTCTCTAGTGAATCCTCTCGCCACCCTGCACCTCTGGCCTGTACCCCAGTTCTGTATGTATAAATAAATAAATCTTTAAAAAAGAAAAAGAAAACCTAATTTTACTCCCACACCCTTGTATGCCATCATTGCATCAGTACTCACCACCTACATTGTGACAGTTATAGGAACTGATGTAGTAGTTAACATCGTGAAGCTTGAAAAGGCAACAATAAACAAAGTAAGCAATGCAAAACATGAGAAGGTGGTGCTACTGGAAAACGCTAAGGAGAGATGGGGATCAGCTTCACAGAGATCACTGAAGGCCTTGCTGGGAAGTCGACAAGTGAAAAGATGACAAAAACTTGGAAATGGTAAAAGAATGAATGCTGTGGTTTTCTGGAAGAGAATCTGAGTCAAGAGCAGAGAAAGTTTAAGATTCTAAGTTAAAAGCATGTCTGGCCTGTTGAGGACTCTCAGGAGGCAAATGTAGTTGAAGTAGAGTGAACAAGAGGAGAGTAGGAAAAGGCAGAAAGATTAAAGATGGCCAGATCATGTAGAGTCTTGTATCCTGCAGACTTTTACTCAGTAGAGAAAAGATTAGATAGTGGTTGTTATGTTTTGTTTTTTTAACATAACTCACTACCCACCCACTCAGCTTTCTCTGTCATGGGCCAAACCATGGTATTGATTTTACTACTGGGTTTTTCCCATTTTGTTTTGAGCACCTAAAAGAGAGTGAATCTACTTTAATCACACAGCTCTCACATATTTGGGTCCATTTCACATACAATAAAATAGAGCCATTAACAAAACAGAATCAGGACTGGCATAGAAAATTCCCTGGACCTTTAAATAGAAACTCTGAGTCCAATTGACCAGAAGACTAGACAGGTAGGTGGGAGAAGGTTGCTTACCTTTTAACCCAGTACTGTGGGGAGTGTGCTTTATTTAGTGAAGCTATTTTTTTTTCATGTATTTTTAAAATGTTTCAAATAAATGTCAACAATTTAGCCCCGGAGCTTAGATTATTTTGCTTTACCCCAATTTTCGATTTACAATTTCATATTAATCCCGTTTGGTTGAAAATATTTTCCAAGGAAGATTCTCATTTATCATTCAAAGAAAACCTCAAAGTCTAAATTTAACAGAGAACTTTTGTAATAGATTGTCGTGAGCAAGCAATTAATAAACTTTAAAATTGATTATCATAATAATTGTTACTTATAACAAATTGAAATTTGAATAAAGGAATTTTTCAATTATTTTCATTTAAGTAAAATTTGCATACAGCAAAATCCACAGAACTTGACTATATACTTCAATGAATAAATATTGAATAATTACACTTCTATCATTAAGTTTACATTTGATCTCAGATAAATTTGTATATAATGTGAGAAAAGGGTCAAGTTCATTTTTCCACCTTCCACATAACCAAAACCAAATTTTCAACTCTTCTAAAGTCTTCTCATACATCCTATTAATCACTCCCTTCCAGGCCCAAGAGAATGTCTGTTCTAATTTCAAATTCTTAACAGAATGGTTTTATCACTTCTTTAAATTTCATACCAATGGAATTGTGCAGTATACACACAATTTTGAACTTGAAATATATTCATATTGCTGAATATATTCATTCATTTATATTCACTGTATGAACAGATCACAGATTGTTTATTCACTCTCCTGTTAACACAATGGGCCATTTCCAATTTGGGGCTATTATGATAAAGTTGCTATGCACATCTTTGTACAAGTCCTTTGTGACATGTTTTTATTTTTCTTAGATTAAAAAGTATAATTTTGAAGTTATAGGGGTTATTTTATATTTAACTTTAAGAAAATTACAGTTTCCCAAACTTGTTATATAGTTACATTTCCACAATATAATTTTACATATCTTCACAAATATTTGGTATTTGAATTTGAATTTTTTCTTAACCTATGTTATATAGAACCATACACTCTAAAGACTCTAAAATGTCAAAGTATTCATGGCAAAGAAAGAAAAACAGAGTATAATAGTCCCCAACTTCCAACTATACTGCAAAGCAATTGTGATCAAAGCAGCATGCTACTGCAATAAAATTAGGCAGGCAATCATTGAAATAGAATTCAAAGGCCAGAAATAAACATTCATTTATATGGACTATTAATCTACAACAAAGAAACAAAGAGTATAAAATGGAGAAAAGAAAGCCTTTGAGCTCTTGGATTTTTCTTTATCTGTGGTAATATTTTTATTTCCAGAAGTTTTTTTTTTAAGTAATAACGTATAATTTAATCATATGAAAATTTTTGTTTTAAGATTTTCACATTCTAAGAATATTTTGCCTGTCATAAGTTCACAATGGTTTTGTAGGTTTTCCTCTAAAAGCATTACGCTGCTATCACTAAGTTTACATTTGTTCTCAAATTAATTTGTATATAATGTGACTGAGTGGTCAAGACTCATTTTTCCTCCTTACATTTATTCATTTCTTCCAACACCATTTTTTGAAAACTTTTTCCATTCTCTCCTTGAACTGCAGTTGCATCATGGTCAAACACAAATTGATTGCTCTATATATATTTAGTTACTCTATCTGTACCATTGATATATTTTTCTATACTCCTGCCAAAAATATATATTGTCCTATTACTTCTATATTATAGTTATTCTTGAAATCAGAAGTTTAATTCCTTCAGTTGTGCTCTTTTAAAATTCTAGGCCAGTTCCCACCTCCATACAAATCACAGGATCAGTTGTTTTCTCC
Organism: Condylura cristata; assembly: GCF_000260355.1. NCBI lineage: Eukaryota > Metazoa > Chordata > Mammalia > Eulipotyphla > Talpidae > Condylura > Condylura cristata. Next base: position 24,617,060 of record NW_004567108.1, on the reverse strand, counting down.
AAAAGGGGAGAGACCATTAACATTTTGATCAGAATTTTGACTGTCTCTAGATAAATTTGAGCAGAACTGATCTCTTGATACTGAGTCTTCTTCCTATGAGTAATATATATATTACTCTTTGTATAAATTTTATGTAATGCTGTCAGCATTTTTTGAAGTTTTAAATATATTCTGCTAAATGTATCCCTTTTTGTGGATTTTGATGTTAAATATTATTTTGTTACATTCTATTTTCAAGTTCTTTCTATAAAATATAGATTAAAATAATTTTGTATTAAATTTGTATCCTTAGTTCCAATAATTTTTATGTAACTTTCTAAAAATGTTCTACAAAACCTATCATAGCATCTACAAATAAACACAATTTGATATTTTTGTTTTCAATATTTAGGCCTTTCATTCCTTTTTGTTCTATTTCCTTACTCTTTTTTTTAGCTTTATTGTCCTATATAGGACACAAATATTATATTGACTGGAACTTGCAAAAGTGGACACCCACAAAATTGGATACATCTCTTGCGCTCATCTAGATTAAACCTGTTCAATTTTTTGCCATTAAGTGAGGTTAACTCTAAGAGCTTCTCACAATTTTTCTTCCATGCTTTTTGCATTTCTTCTAGGATGGAACTGTTGATAGAAATCAATGTCTGATAATTTTGGTCCCATTTTTTAAGGATATTTTCACAACATATTAAGCTCAGTGTTAACTAGTATTGTTCTTTCTTTCTGAACTTTAAGATAGCCATTCTCTCTGAATGAAGTCATTCTCCATTTTTATCATTGTTACCACATAATGCTCTCCTTTTTTTTTTCTTCAACCCTCAGACTTGCCCATGGTACAAAGATAAAGTTCAGAACCAGTTTCACAAGTATTGCTTCTCCAAACTTTTGACTGTACAAAATCCAATTCTGTGTCATTGTGACCTTTTCTCATTAACATTTTTCAGTACTTTCTCTTTATGTTTACTGAGAAACTTCAGAAGGATTTATCTAGTGAAATTTATTTAGACTCCACATGACTTTTCCAGCCATGTTATCCCTCATGCTGTAGAGAGCACTTTAAGAGTGAAGTTTCTATAGTATTATCTAGTACAGGCCTACAAACCATTGTCTATTATTTGTAAATTTATAAATTTCCATTCTCCCTTTTTCTCCTCTCTCTTACAGAGAAGACTAGTGAGACATTTTGAATAATCTTTCATCTCTTTCCTTGTCTCTCAGGTTTTCATTTTGCTCAGCACTCTGGGAAATTTTCTTGTCTTTCTCCTTCAGTTTTTCTTTCTTTTCTTTTCTTTCTTTCTTTCTTTTTTTTTTTAGGCTCTCCTTCTTTTCTTTGTCTCCTCCTTCTCTCCCTTCCCACCTTTCCTTTCCTCTTCTCTCTTTTTTCCTTTTTAAAAAAACTTTTCCCTTTAGCTGCCTTCAAGATTTCCTTTTTCTCTGGTTCACAGCAAGTTTATTATTATGTGTCTAAGTATAGTTTTCTTTGTACTTATACCTCTTCATCTATAAATATTTTTCAACAAGGTTAAGAAATATGGAACCATTATTTATTCAAATAGTTTTTGTGCCTCATTATATTTGTCCATTCTTACAGAAACTCTAGTTCCATACATTTCTCTCATACTACTTGTTCTTGGCACACAGATCATTTTGACTGAGTTTATTCATCTTTTAAACATCATAGGTTGTCTATAATGTATTTACCAACTCTGAGATACTGGGGTTCAGTAATCATTTGCTGCATAAATTAGATAATAGCTCAGGACAGAGCCTCAACCCTTACCCTTATAAACACATAAGTGGATTTATTTAGTGCCAGCATTTTGAACTGAATTTAATACTGAATTTTTTTAATACTGAATATTTTTAATACTGAATATTAAAAAATAAAGAAATCATCTTGATCCCCTTAAAGTATTATAGTTAGCAACGTACTACAGATTTACTGCATCACTGTGCTTGGGTAGAAACAAAAATGGTCCAAACTGTCCTATTTGAAATAAAAGTTGACACTAATTTAATAAGAATTATATATGATAGTCTTTCGAATGTTAGGAATGAGCCTAGAATTTCTAGTATAAAAAATTCTCATATAGGAGAATTTTATATGTTCAAAACTGTAATACTCCATGTATATAAGACAGAGAAAAAAATAGGAAATTGTGGCCCTCCCTGGTGGCGCAGCCGGTTAAAGCACAGCACTGAGAAGCTAAAGCCGCTTCCGCATGAGTTCGATTCCCGCCTGCCCAGGAGGTGACCACATGGCGTGGCAGACCTCTCCTGACCCTCCCCCTGCTCCCCTTAGCAGTGTACTTCGTCGATCTGCCTGTTCTGCTCCCCACTCTGTCTCTGGTGAAGCCTCTCGCAGCCCCTGAGCCTCTGACCTGTACCCCAGTTCTGTATTAACAAATAAATTAATCTTAAAAAAAAATAGGAAATTGTTATCAACTGTTATACATTCAAATGGTCGAAGAACATACACACACAATCTGTTTTATCTTTTGTGAAATGATAGAACAAATTTACCAACCTTACAAAAGAGTAGATTAATAAAACCTAAACACATACCCATTTCCCCAATTTCCTTGTTTGTCATTTTCTTGTCCCTACAGACACTGATGTTTACATATCATTTAAATTGTTATTAGTCAAGAATACTTTTGCACCTATAAAACCCTCTATTTAAAAGCTTTAACCTTTCATCTAAGAGCACTTGAAGGTTGTCTAAATAAACATCTTATGTGGAAAACAACTTTTTCTTGCATTAAGCATTTTTGGTGAAATATTTTGAAACTTCATGTAGCCATTTCAGATGATCTAAAAGAACCCCAGAGACAATAAAAGAAGAGCACATCTGTTATCCTCTCTGTTAATATAAGTGTCTGATTGTTTCATGTCCCGCAAGGCATATTCCCATATAAAACATGACAGAGAGAATGAGTAGTAATGCCTGGAGTGCAATGGCTGGGTTGTGAATACCCCACACAATGGCCATTTATGATGTAAGGTCCACTTATGATGTAATGTGCTAACAATACCAAAAATGAGCAAGACAACCCTAGAGGACTATTAGCAACATTTGGACACTGAAAGCTTATAGGCTGAAAAGCATGTCCTCACTCCACACCTAAGTCTCCCCATGTCTCAGAGCTTAGTTAAACAGCACATTTCCCTTCCCATTTACAGCAAGAGAACTCTGATCTCATGGTAACTCTTCACCTTGAAAGCAGGATGAGAGTCTTAGGTGTACAGTGTTTTCATGCTGATTTTAAATATGCAAGAAAAGGAACATTTCCATGGACAGTGCTCAGATTGCATGGTAGGGTGTGACCACAGAGAGAGACACTGAAACTCTAAAACCCTGAAAATTGCCTAAATAATCAGTGGGGAAACTTATGAATGTTCTGTAATTTCTACAAATTTTTATCAAAACAATAAACCATCTCTCCCTGTTAATTATAAATCTATATGGAAATGAAGGCAATACAAAAATAAATATTTATTTTGTACATGGTAATTTAAAACATTAGAAACATTGAAGATAAAAGTGTTTATTTTTGCAAAAATCTTATCAAGAGTAAATTAAACTGCTTGCTTTTTCATTGTGGAGCAGATGTAGAGCAGATATCTTTTTGACTTACTTATTTATCATACTCTTTTCTAAGTTTGAGTCAGTTTCTAACACTGTCCTTTGTAGATTTAATATTGCATAATAGTTCTGAGTGCTCTTTAATGGGAAGCTTGTGTGTGTGATTGGGGGAGGGGGGTGTTTTCTTGCTTGCATGTTTGTTTCTTGGGTTTTTGTTTCTGTATGTATTTTTGTATTTTTTTGCCAAGGTCAATTAATTCATTAAAGTATCTTCATCTTTTTCTTTACCATCACTTTCCAATGTCACTTCCAGAGTCATCATTTCTATTTCATTACTGTACTTCACCTTTGTTGACCAATTTTATATATTAAAATTTTGGGGAAATGTCATATGGATCTATGACTGGGAGACAAGGAGACAACACCATGTTGCACTTTGCTGTCTGAGCAGGAACTAAGTAACAGCTGTGAAGTCACCGTCACCCACAGGTTTTGAAAAATGTAAGGTCATCTGTCTTGGTGGTGATGTGTATCTCTATGTATCTTTTATTATATCTTGATATGAAGATGAAAACACTGGCAGCAGTTGTGTTTTTAATGTTTTAAATTAGTTTTAAATGTTTTAAATTACTCATTTTCATACACTGTGATCACTGAAATCTGCACCCAGTTGTTGGCTGTCATTATCTAACTAACCTGTGGTAACTGAAATTCTTGCATATCTGAACCAGGCAAACCAAGGACAGTCAGTAGCTAGAGAACTGATTTCCTAGTTGATTTGATTTGCCCTAAAGTTATAAAATTGGGCATTTTCTTTCTGATTTTGTAAATTTTTAGGCAAAACTTTTTTTTTAAAGATTTATTTATTTGTGCATACAGAACTGGGGTACAGGCCAGAGACTCAGGGGTGGTGAAAGACTTCACCAGAGACAGAGTGGGGAGCAGAACAGGCAGATTGACAAAGTCTACGCTGAGGGGAGCAGCGGGCGGGTCAGCAGAGGTCTGCCACGCCATGTGGTCACCTCCGGGGCAGGTGGGAATTGAACTCATGCGGAAGTGGCTTTAGCTTTTCAGTGCAGTGCTTTAACCTGCTGCGCCATAAGGGAGGGCCAGGCCAAACTCTTAATCAGGCAAATACTATCAAGCGTATGGGAGATAAAATTGCTCCAAATTGTTAAAGAGTTAATTTCTATTTCAAATCCTTATTTCTCCAAGTGGCAAAATTTAGTATCAGTCAATACAGAATTCACCAAGTGACAAAATTTAGTATCAGTCAATACAGAAGGACCATCTGTATTCAGCTTGTGTCTGACTAAAGATGTTTATATAGCATTAAAGTGTGGTAGAGTAAGGGGGATTTCTAACCTCAGTAGTCAGTATCTCTAAACACCATCACATGGTGCTCTACTTTCCTGCCTGGATTTTGCTCACATTAAAGTTGCAGTATCTTCCCCTCCTCATTTTGGCTGCATGGCTTTTTGGATACCCTGACTCTTGGGTAGATCTAGTATCTATCTGTACCCTAGAAAAATATTCTGTGGGTCTCAGCACTAAGACGGAATGTTCAGGGTTTCTGCAGGAAGGAATCTCGGGTTCAGACATTTCATTCAAGAGGTAATCTCTCCCCCTCACAAAAAAAAAAAAAAGGTAATCTCTTGCTGCTTTTCTGGATGCTTCCAAGAAAGAAGATGCTAGCCTCTACTTGGCTCTTCAAACCAATCTGTGTATTCTATCAGTAGCTCTCACCTCTGTGTTAGGACTCAGTTCAAGAAACTCCTTCAATGGACTCACAAGCATCCCTCCAGCTTCAACTTGATTCTTTTCTCTTTCATAAACGGCCTCTCCCTTGCCAGCAAACATTGTAAAGTAGGAAGATCCTGGCTTTAAGGGAAAAATGTGTCCTTCCACATCATGTTATTGTATGCTTGACCTTTAAAGCAGGGTCTAGGCAGAAAGCAGGAATTTCACAATTCCCATGGGCACCACTGACCCCTTGCCAAGAGAAGGTGCAAATGTCCAACTTGAAGACCAGAGGACCATGAAATAAAAAGAAATGGAAGAAAATACATAAGCAATGTGTCCTGTAAGTTTTATCCCACAGCAAGAAAAGAAGAAAAACAGTATGGTGTGATGGTTATGCACTCAAGTGAAGGCTCAATTCCCAACTTAAAATTCTGATCTCATCCTTAATATCTACATAGACTTGAAAATATTGCTTTATTTCTTTGAGCCTCAGTTTCAACAACTGTAAAACTGAGATCATAATGTGGAACTTAGATGAACTTTTTCATGAAAAAGCTTAAGAATAGTGCCTGCAGGTAGTAACTGCTCAATTAATGTTACCTTTTGTTACTAACGGTACAAACTAGTGACTGATGGAAACTCACATTTTTGAGGTTACATAGTCCTGAAAATACTCCTAGAATTATGCCACTTATTCTCAGCTTGGAGCTTGGTTGTTATTGTCACAAGTTTGCAAAAGACAATTAGTTTACAATTCTGTTGCAAACTGATATAGAAGAAACTAATATTCCTTAGAATTTTCTGTACACAAATTGAAAAGCTTTGCTACTTCTTAAGAAAGATTCTATGTGTTTACAGGCAATCTGCATGCTTTGGTCAATATTTTCTTTATCATCATCAACACAATCACACAATTTTTAGGATGTTGCCAGCAAGGTCAATTATGCTAAAAATAAGAGAACTAATAGATTGAGAGTGAGGGGTCAAAAAACACATAAATTCACATTTTCCTCTCCTACCCATCTGGGAAACCATTCCAACTGTCTTTACCTTCCATCACTGATACTATGTGTCTGGAACTGCATCTCAGAAACATGTGTGTGTGTGTGTGTACATGATATATGTGTGTGTGAATACAAAGACTGAGGCCTCGGAAAAAAATTATTATGAAATGATTGAATGTGATGTTGTTCTTGAAGTACCTTAACAGGGATTGACAGTTTTCTTTAGTTTCCTATAAATGCAGCAGAAGTGGATGCAAAGCAAAATCAAACAAATAATCACTGTCTCTTTAACACCTATACCCATTAAGAAAAGCAACACTTTTTAAAACTGAACATGCAAGGCGAGGCAGTAATTCAGGACAAGACCAACAATTAAATCATAGACTCCAATCTACCCTGCAGAGAAAAGAATTTGGGAAAAAACATCTTCTCTGCCCCTCCTTACTCATTCCAATTTTGTGTTTTCTCATCAGCTTCACCTCTCCTACTTCTAATGGCAACACCTCAGTTTTCCCTTAAGGCACTACTATTCCCCCAAGACATGAAACTTCCATTAAACAACCCAAGTCCTTCCATCTTTAGCCAAGGATACTCAAGGCTCTTTCTTTTGCAGGAATCTAATATTGAAAGGAATGATGAAAGGAAAGTAATCAAGAGGTTTGATTGTTCCAGGAAACCTGCCTCACACTGCTACCCACACTTTCCTGAGCCTATCATTTTCCAAGCTTGACTTTCTAGATGTCCTTTGGAAACAGTGTTATTTCATATTTTTACTTTAAATTCTGTTGTGCTAATTGGTTAGACGTATTTTCATAGCTTCAATGGAATAACCCTAACTCATTGTCACCCTGCTTTCTGCCTAGACCTGACTTACAACTGTCTTACAAGCAGAGTCTTTGATTACCTCTTCCTGAGTTTCTTGCCTCAGTGAGGGACAAATTCACCAAGATAAAAAGGGAAGTTATGCTTCTATTTTAGAGGTCATATAGAGACAAACAGTAAATGAATCTGTGCAGCTATAAATATGTATACATGAAGATGTTTATTAAAGACAACACAAACGCTAACTTTTTTGAACAAATCAAGTTTTAAATCAGTTCTTATAAGTTGGATTTGTTACTTTCTTGGTTAAGTATTACTTAACTGAAGTTCTTCTGCCCATTTTTTTTTTTTTAAGATTTATTTATTTGTGCATACAGAACTGGGGTACAGGCCAGAGGCTCAGGGGCGGCGAGAGGCTTCACCAGAGACAGAGTGGGGAACAGAACAGGCAGATCGACAAAGTGCACTGCTGAGGGGAGCAGCGGGCGGGTCAGGAGAGGTCTGCCACGCCATGTGGTCACCTCCGGGGCAGGCGGGAGTTGAACTCATGCGGAAGCGGCTTTAGATTCTCAGTGCTGTGCTTTAATCCGCTGCGCCACCAGGGAGGGCCCATCTTCTGCCCATTTTTTGGTGGGGCTGTTCACTTTACATTTGTTAAGTTTCATCAGCTCTTTGTATATCTTTTTGATCAGTCCTTTATCATTCTCATTATGTGTGAAAATCTTCTCCCAGTCAGTGGGGTGTCTGTTTGTTTCTTGTGGTGTCTCTTTTGATGAACAGAAGTTCTTCAAGACACTTCTCCAAAGAGAAAATGCAGACATCCAACAAGCATATGAAAAAATGTTCAGCATCACTTGTAAAAGGGGAAATGCAAATCAAAATCTCAATGAAATCCCACCTCTCACCAGTGAGAATGCACATATTAAAAAAATAAGCAGCCATAAATGTTGGCAAGGGTGGAAAAAAAGGAACTCTCCTCCACAGCTGGTAGGAATGCAAACTGGTGCAACTACTATGGAAAGCTGTGTGCAGGTTTCTCAAACTGTACAAATGGAGCTTCCATATGATGCAATGATTCCACTCCTAGGTATCTACCCAAAGGATACAAAAACAATAATTCAAAAGGACACCTGCACCCCTATGTTTATTGCTGCTTTATGTACAATAGGGAAGATGTGGAATCAACACAAATGCCCAAAATTAGATGACTGGATCAAGAAGATTTGGTGTGTATATATACACAACAGAATATTACTCAGAAATCAAAAAAGATAAGCATACCATTTGTGGCAACATGGGTGGAGCTGGAAAAGATCGTGCTTAATGAAAAAATGCCAAAACTTAATCTCCAATATGATGCTATGTGGAAATGGAACCTTTCACTGATTGTTAGGTAAAGAGGTGAAATCTTCAGAAATTGCAGTTATAAAAATAACCTCAAAAGAGCTCCTGCACCCTTCCTGCCATATGAGGACAAACTAAACGGTGGCATTCTTTATAAACCAGGAGAATTTACCAAACACCAAATCTCCCAGCATCTTGGACCTTCCAGTCTCTAGGAGAGTAAGAAATAAATGTTTGTTATTTACTTCAAACAGTATCTGGTATTTTTTGTTATAATAAACTAACCAAATTGGCATTATCAAATTATCAAATTAGTTTAACCTAATATTTTTCTCCTTAAGAAAACTATTTTCTGGGCCCTCCCTGGTGGTGCAGTGGGTTAAAATGCAGCACTGCATGCAAGCCACAACAGCTTCAGTGAAAGTTCGATCCCCGGCCCTGGAGGTGATCCACAGGGTGCAGCAGACTTCTCCTGCCTCACCACCTGCTGCTCCTCTCAGCAGTGTACTTTGTCATTCTGCCTGTTCTGCTCCCCACCCTGTCTATGGTGAATCCTCTCACCGCCTCTGTCTTGTACCCCAGTTCTGTATGAAGAAATAAATCTTTTTTAAAAACCTCCTTACCAAAACAAGCAAACAAAAAGAGAATAGCAATAACAGAAAATATTACGTATCTAGAAATTCATGGTTTTTGCAGCTTGGTCACCATCTTGGACTCAGGAGCAGACACGGTAGTTTTTAACTCATGCTTCTGTGAAAGAAAGGTAGGCTTGTGGTCTGGCCTCTGAGATTTGCCTTAGCTTCCTACATAGACTTGCCTCCTTTAGCACAGACAGACTACTTTATCTCTTTCCCATAGTTTGACTACCAGCAGTCTCCTTAACATTAGCCAAAGAACATGGTATGATATTCTTCCCCTAGCTCCAGTGAGCAGTCCAGGGCACTGCAAAAACCCAGAGCAGCCCCCCTTTCAGACACTAAGAGGAACTCTGTATCATAAGATTTTACTCATTCATTTCAGAACACTTTAAAGCTATAACCATTACTATTTTCCCCATAATAGTGAGGATTATTAATTAACTTCCCTGGAAATTTCTTTTTAGCATTTTTAAGGAATGATACAATTTTTCCTCACTTATGCAAAATTGAGCTGAACAAGGTTTGTTTTGTATTATTTTGTTTTCCAAGAGTGGTTTGTTCATGTCTTCTAAATTCTGGTATTGGCTAATTCTCAGCTTGATTTCTCTTTTCACCAGAAAGGAGAGCATGTGTCAGTATTTAAGTAACTTTTTATACTACCACAACCCCTACTAAGCCCTGCTGAGAGAAGTGGGGCACCTCGCCAATCCATCCCTTTACTGACAGGCATAATGCCACCTGTCTCAATGCAAAGACCTTAGACCATCATTCAGAATTGTTCCCTAGTGGACACCAATTTGGAATTCAGCAATTAAATTCCAATTTAAATACCTCCAATGTGCCTGAAACTACTTTAGGTACTTTGATACATATAAAAATAGTAGAAGCTAATCTTTGACTATAAATATTGAAGAGATCTTACCAAATTTAGGACTGCTATCTATTTTCCTGTGCTGACTAAATTTTCTCTTTCTCTGAGCTCAGAACTTCCTTGGTTCACCAGTGTTGGGAGACTGCACCAGCTCCCCATTCTTTGTTTAAAAAAAAAAATAAGACATAGAAATATCATTATATAAAATAATAATAATGATGATGAGTCATGAACCACCAGAAACAGGAAACACAATGTGAAAGAGTTAACTTGAAACCACTTTCTAGCCTGAGATGTCACAAATTACAGTGACCTACATGTTTATTCTGAATCACATTTATCTACACAATCTTTCATTTACTCCTCCCTTTTAACTGACTTCAATGAACCAGCAGAATTTTTGAAGTAGATAGTTGCAAAGGCAAAATGAAGTCCAGTTGCTACACAAAGTGTGGCCTAGGATCAGCAGCACTTGTGACTATTAGAAATGCAGTCTTGGATCCTACCCCAGACCTACTAAATCAGAAGCTGCATTCTCAGAAGATGTGCTATGTGGCTTCCGTATACATGAAAACTCAAAAAGTTTTAGCCTAAAGTATTTGGTAATTTGAAAAAGGTTTCAAAACTACCTGGAGTTCCTGGTTGTAATTTCTAGAATGTGAAAGAGGGAATTTATAATGCATGTACACGTCTTCCCTGCAGTACAGCACAAAGCCCTTCTGATTTGTGACTGAAATAAGAAGACATCTTATAAAATGTCTCTACTGATATGAATTGTCCAACAGTGAAAATTTCACACCATGCATGCATCTACTGAAAGAAAAGAATTTATGTGCTTATTAAATTTAAAATAGTTACATATATTTTAATAGCACTTAACATGAACATGAATTATGCAACCACATTAAGGAAATAAGAAAAATAAAACCAATTCATATAAATAACTTTGATCACCAAATGTGCTCAAAACAAAATCTTGGCCCAACATGACTTTCTCTTTCCTGAAATATTTCCATTAAATAATGGAATTTTAATTAAACTTTGATTTTCAAACAAACTGTCCTTGCCAAAGAATGATTTTACAATATGCTTATATCCAAATGATTCATTCCAGTTCAGAATGGCCATGAAAAAGTGAAGGGAAATAACACAGGTTTCTTCTAACGAACTTGAGTTGACAAAATGACTCAAATGAAGCTACTGCAAGGGTTAAACTTATATTCTATGTCCTCCAAAAATCTAATGAAATTTGGGCCTTCTGGGAAAAATGGAGAAAATTTTATAGAAAGTGAAGACTCTAAGGAAAACAATCTCCATGGGTAGTTCAAGAGGAATGAGAACCTATCTATAGCTGCCAGGATTTAGGTTAAAAATGAGGAAAAGTTTCCTGACAATTAAGATTATTAAGTGCATAAATTAACATTATATAGAAAGTTAAGAGGACACAATGTTAATAGAGTGAGCTTCCTTGAAGTCATGGAATTGATTTATTCTTATTGGGGCTCTTGTTTTAACAATAATTATTACTACTGTAGTTACAATTGTTATTTACACCATCGTCTTTATTAATATTTTATTTTTTATTATTATCACTAATATTATCACTATGGCATCAATGCTGATTGAGCGCTAACAACAGAGTGGGACTTGTACTTTGTACTTCACATGTATGGTAGGTATTACAATCGTACTCATTTTGCAATTCAAAAGAACTGAGTCTATGAGTAGTGAAATGACTTATTCAAGATCACAAAGACAGCAGGACAAGGACTCATACCCAGGTAATACCCTTCTAGTGGTTCAGCACACTGAACCACTACTATATATGTACCTATTGCTTCCTGAACTTCATACATCATGACAAGTCATCCTGGGACTCCAAAGTTAATTGAATTCAGTTTGCTGAGGCAAAAAAGGCTTAACAAAAGACTGTTGCTAATCTTGGGAAGGCATTAATGAGGAATAAGATAACACCCAGTTATCCAGGTGTTTGAAACATCTAATTTGTTCCACATCTGCTCGACCTGTCATTAGTCACTTGGCGCGGCCCACCAAGTTGAGAGCTGAGTTAGGTGGCCTCAGGGTTTCCAGATGCCATCCACATGGCCCTCACCAGATCAACACCCAGAAACAAAGTTTTTCTGTAGACATTTGACCCTCACTCGCCATTGCACTAACCAACTGTGAGCTGTCAACATGGAGCGTAATTTTAACAACAAAAACATCCTTTAGCCCTCTCAGTTACATACTAACTTTATCAACAAATTTTCCATTACAACCTAAAACTAAACTGATGCTACCCTTACTGTAGTTGTAATGCAGTGGACTTAAAGTTTCCAGTAGCTGTATAGATCAAGGAAGATATGAGGAAGACCCAGTCAGTAAGCAGTACACAAAAGCACTTTGCGAATGTCAGCTCTTTCCTTAATCATATGTTTCTCACATATTTTATTTTACTTTTGAATTGGAAAGTGGTCCCTTTAGAGAAAACCAGGTGATATCCCATTGTGCAGCAAATAGAATGGAGTTAGGAATGACAGGCCAGCAAAGGAGATATTTATAAAATATTTTTACTTTATAAAAAGTAGCTCAACTCTGCAAGGGAGAAGGAAGGTGAACACACAAGACTTGACACAAGAAAGCAGAAAAGATCTGAGAGAGCGATGCAGAAATTTGACACCTGACCACTATATAAATGCCTGGTGTTAGAAGAAGCCATGAATCAGTTGGAGTCATGAATGTCTGGACTTTACTGGACCATTGCCAGAAATTTATTATAAACAGGAAATACTAAACTGACCAAAAGCCATGAAAATGAACTAAGTGTTCATGGAAAAGTTCAAATAACCTGATAAGTAGATTCAGCATTTATTCTAAGTGAGAAGGTACATTATGTTTCCTTAAAGATTTCAAAATGATTCTTTGATCACAGGGAAAGTTACTAATTTGTATATTAATTTTTTAATTATATTTCATTTTACAGAAGAGTTCTTGTAACAAGTGAGAGTCCCTGCTGCTGACTTACTAGGTGGCATTCAATACATTTCTTTTCTTAGTGGCCCATCCTAGAAACAAATCTAATGTCTGTGCCTCTGTACTCTAAAATATCACAGGAAAGCAAACAATCTAAAAGAACTAAGTTCTCACTTACACAGAAGGATGTTTTCCAAAATTTTTGAAACAATGTTCTATGGTATGTGTCAACATCTTATAGCCTCTTGAAGTTTCTGTAAAATTGGGAACAAGCTAAATATTGTCATTTGCATTGAATCAAAGCAATAGAACAAAATGATGCTTAGATTTCAAACCACTGGATCCTCTACCATCACGATACTGGAGGTGGCAAGAGATAGCAGTGGAGGAGGATCAAACATCCCTAGTCACTTTTACTTGAAGAATCATTACCCTCATACTTGTCCCAAAACACTCCTGGTTGTTCTATTAAAAAAAAAAAAAAATGCCCTCATTCACCCAATCTGAGAGTTCCTATCTTTTTCATTCTCACTGAATACCTATCATCCTAAAAGAATCCTAAATAAGAAACATAGCGATAAATACTTAAATTTTTTTAGTTTAAAAAATAATTAAATCTTAGCCACTGAAGCTGCAAATTTTGCAAGGGTTCTATTGGTTGTTCTAACTCTTGTGAGTGTAATCTCACATCACTCTTCTATACATTGCTAGAGCATCTTATACATCTTCATTCTCTTTCACTAACTGGATTCAGGGTTTTCTTTTCCTGAAAATCACCAATATCTCTTATGAGTGACCATCACCTTGGTAATCAGATACACCCATATTCAAAACCTGAATCTGCTGCTGATGGAATGACATGGGAAGTAATCCTTAATCTCCCTGCCACTAGTGTATCAAATCTCTGGGTCTCATCTTCTACATCTGTAAAATGAGCTTAACAATCCCTTCTCTCAAGACTGTCATGAAAATTAGAATAAAAAAATTGAAATCCCTTGCGTAGTACCTAGCTCATAATTAAGTACCTAGTATAATAATTTTTGAATATTTTCAACCTTACAAAAAGGTTTTGTTGTTGACATTATCATGTTAGTACACATGATACTGGGTATTCCTTTAAGAAGAAAAGATTTTGAGTTTTTAAAATGAAAAGTACTCTGTGTCTAGATTTAATGAAATTTGATCTTTACTATCATAATAGTGATCATTTTGAGTGAAATTGAAATATTGTTACCTAGGCAATACCCAAAAGCTAATTCCCCAAGACAGAGTGAAAGGAGATGCAAAAATTACTTTGATAATTACCAATTTGTTTCCAAATGCTAGTTTTCTTGTCACATTATATAAATTAACCATACTGTGCCTGCCACTAGTGTATCAAATCTCTGTATTTTCCAATATACCAACCTAAGTTAATTTAGAACTGCTATCTCATATTATCAAGACACTGCCAGCGTCTGGAACTCTGAATTTTTTTTTTTTTCCATTTTAGCTCCTTCTCTCACATGGTTTGGTCTCTCATTGGTCTTGGGGGAATCTAATTCTCTTACACCAATTCTTCTCTTACCTTCACCCCCAGGCAGTGATGGCAAGAAAGCTCCAGCCTTTCCTGCTTATCACAATATAAGGTGTTAGAAACACACACATTACCAAGGTCAATTTTTCTTTTTTTTTGAGTGAGAGAACTTTATGTGATAAAATTGAAACATCATCCTATTAACCAGATAAACTGTTATTAAGTTCATGTTGACATATTTCCAAAATGTACAGAAAAAAAGTCACAAATTCAGTCACCTCTACATTTTACTAAAGTAAATTGTTCATTGCATGACAAAATACAAAATTCTTCATTCTTCTCCAAGCTAAAAGATAATATCATTTGGGTTAGTAAATTATGCTACCTTTTGTTTAAAACACAATAGACTATGGTAGAAGATTATGGATGCTTTGGTGAGTGTGGTGTGGTAACAGACACAAGGCCAGATGTTAGCCTATACCTTTAAATCATGCAGAGTGTTGCAAACTAACAGCACCTCAATAAAATTAATACAATAAAAACTTTAAACTGAAATTAAAACACAGTGGGCAAATAAATATTGACACATTTTCCCTTAGATTTCGAATTTGACATGTATGAAAATCCCTGTCATAGTACTTACACAATTATTTGGGAGAAAATATTTGAGTGTCAACCGAAATTATTGTCACCCTGCCATCCTATAATCTCATATATTAATTTATCTGGTTAATCTTACCGTCATCTTGTTTCTTTAATATTCTGATAAGGACCTATCCATATTCTTGTGCTCCGAAATGAACTCTCAGGACAGAAATATACTGAAGTTTTCACATTTCAGTATAAACTAGTAACAGATACACAATTTCTTATGAATATTTATGGAACCAGAAATGTACCTGGTATGTTAAACTCAATCTGAGCATTTAAAATAAAAATCTAAGTATATAAAGCACTAAAAAAATAATGATTGTTTTTACGGTAGGTCTGAAGTTAGTATCATAGGGGGGTTGCATTGCATAATATACAGCAAAACCTTAAAAATCTTAACATACTTCCAAATTACTCATAAAGACATCTGTCCTCCCCCCTCCTCTCACTCCCCAAATTCCCCCATTACCCAAAGTTCTCAGCAGCACAGCTCTGCCAGGCTGGAGGAAATTAATGCTGAGTTAAGTAAACACTGAATTTCCTCCTAAAAAGAACTGGGATCAGTCCTGCTAGCTGAGACAGTATCCAGGCAGGCAGCAAATGGGATCATCATACAAATTTCAAATGCAGAATTTCTTAATAGTTCAATCTTTTGCATACTTAACAGTCCTAAGACAAAGAACTCTGAGAAGGTCAGAAAAAAGTACTCTACATCCACTGATAGGAAATGGTAGTTGATAACCAGGGAAGAAAATAGCTATGGAGAACTTTTTAGAAAGAGCAAGCTTTTCCAAAAGCGTAGTTGAAATCAGAGGAAAGAAAAAGGCTTGCTAGCCCAGAAGAATAATGATGCTCCATAAACAGAGCAAGTGAGAATAAATCTTATCATTAACATCAATTTATTGAATGGCCACCATTTTTTGCCAAACTCAGAGCTATGCAACCCTACTACAGTTTCAAAACCTCATGACCATGGTGCCAGAGTAGCTGAAGACCACACAAGACACCACCAGGCCACACCCAGATCAGCAGATGTCTACAACATTCTGCAGTCTTCCAGCCCTCTCCTTAGGCTGTTGAGACCCCAGATCTGAATCAAGGAGTGCCTAATTATCACTAATCATCAGGGAAATTAAAATGACAATGAAATATATCACCTCACACATGGTCAAATGACCATTATGAAAATGACAAGCGATGTGAAGGAAATGTTTGTGCAGTGTTGGACAGAGTGCAAACAGGTACAGCAGCTATGGAGAACAGTGTGGATGTTCCTCAAATATTAAAAATAAAACTATCATATGATTCAGCAGCCCCACTTCAAGTTATATCCAAAGGGAATGAAATTTCACTATCCAGGGAGATATCTGCACCCTCATGTTCACTGAAGCTTTGTTTGCCGTAGCCTAAGGATGGAGATAGCCAAAGTGCTCTCCAACAGATGAATGAACAGAGAATCTATGCATCTATACACATGCATGTTTCCACATGTAAACACAGCCATGCACAAGTTGTGGAATATTATTCAGCCCTAAAAAGAAAGGAGAGCTGGCCATTGGCGACAACATGGGTGAAACTGGAGAGCAGTATGCTAAAATACATCAGTCAGACAAAGAAAAGGGAAATACTGCATGTGACTTAAAGGTGAATATTAAATATATA
>NW_004567108.1:24564081-24600147 GCF_000260355.1 Condylura cristata | reverse complement strand
TATATATATATAAACTTCCAGAAACAAAGATTGAAAGTTGCCAGAGACAGTGAATGGGAGTGTGGAGAGATGGGCAAGATGTAGCCAAAAGGTACAAAGTTGCAGTTGCACAAAAATACTTCTGAGGATGTAGTGCACAGCATGGTGTCTATAGTAGAGAACT
This sequence comes from Condylura cristata, assembly GCF_000260355.1. NCBI lineage: Eukaryota > Metazoa > Chordata > Mammalia > Eulipotyphla > Talpidae > Condylura > Condylura cristata. The sequence goes on along the minus strand of NW_004567108.1, from coordinate 24,599,984 downwards.
GACTATTTGAAAGTTGCTAAAAGAGTAAATCTTGAGAGTTCATATCACAAGTACAGAGTCACAACTAAGCCTATTGTGATCATTTGGCAATATATAAAAATATTCAATTATTCTGTATCTCTTAAGTTGATACAATGTTATATGTCAATAATAGATCAGTAAAACTGAAAAAGGTAATTAAAAGGAAGCTAACATATGTTTTGATTCTTAAAAATGTTATAAACAATCAGTATAAGAAAAGAGAAAAAAATAAAGACCGCCCAGTGCCCCAGTCAAACTCCCCTGCACTTTCTTCTCCCCATGACTCCCAACTCAGCTTCAACGCTTCACAGCTCCTGCTCCCTACATTGAGCCAGGCAATCTCTCAGGGATCACACCGATTTTTGACTTACAGAGCAAAGGCCCCTCTCCTCCACTGAACCCCTTCTTCTTACACCAGGATCCAGACTGAGTGAGATTTGTGTGTGTGAGCATATGTGGTACCCACCAGCCTTCAGCGTGTCTGGGGCTGTGTGAGTGTGTGTGTGTGTGCAAGCATATGAGCACACTCAGACTCACACTCCCATACCCAGGCGTTTCATTTCATTTCATCCAGGCATAGATTTCTTCCTGGAACCCTCTTACTGCACCTTGAGCAGAACTCTTATCTGAGACACATACCCTCCCCGACTCTGGGAGTGGCCTGAGGGGAAGTTAGGCGAGAAGATGATGGCGACAGCTCTGCTTTCAAAGGAGGTGGAAGCTGCCCCTTCAGTCCTCCCAGAGTCTGCCCAGTCGCTAGTCCTCTGCAGTGAGCCCTTGAACACTCCCTGTCAAGCTCCTTCCCCCAACCCCTTGGCAGTGTGAGCTGTGGCTTGCACCACCACAGGCCATGGGATGGCATTGGTATTGATCCTGGGCTGCTGCTGGGCCCCACACCCACACAGCTGTGTGGAGGGGACCATTACCCGTGACACCTCGTCACAGTGGCTCCTGGGAGTTGTCCTGTCCCTTCACATCTGTACGTGAGAAGCTGCTGCTGCTGACAGAATTTATTTTTTCTTTTGAAGATTTTTAAGAAGTTGTAGCTTTTTGTGTCTTGTCATATAAGAAGTAGATAAATATTCTAAGTAGAAAAGAAGAATGCCCATCATCACTCAGCATTTGTATGCATCTTGATGTGAGCCTTGTGCCATTATGAGATGGGCTTGTCTGAAAAGAGACGTGGGCCAGATTATGACTAGGAGATTTCTGGAGAATTAGAGGATAAGAACTGTTGTGGAAACAGGATGCGGGGCCCAAAGAATGAAGATAGTAAGGCCCAAGCCTGTTGAGTCCCAAGACATGACAAATTTCAGCATCTGCCTACAGAAGCCAGCTCTCACCTCACCGAACCAGCACCCAGTCCCTCCCCTTCCTGACTGAGACATCTTTTTCCTCAGGCACCTGAAATAGAACAACTATCTCATCCATCACAGTCCAAGCAGATCTGTGCTCCTGCTTGTTTTGCCACCATCTTCAGCACCCAGGTTCCAGGCTGCTGGCAATTGTCTGGATGGGACTAGTTCCTCACTTGGACATCTGGATTGGAGGGTGCATTTTTCTTAAGTGTCTGCCTGGCTTTCAGTTCACTGCTGGCTCTGATTCTCATTCCTCTGTTGCTTGCATGGATTAGTCTATCTCCTGGCTCTCAGAACTAGAACATTTCCATTCCAGCTTGCTGAATGGTAAAAGCCAGGTTTCACCCAGAGTCAAACCCATCCCCGTGCCTACTGTCTACTCAGACACTTATCCAGACCTGGATTTCACAGTCTTCACTCTGACTCAGCAACCCAATCAATAGCGATCAATGTCCCCCGGCTGATAACACTCTTTTCCTCTTCTATCAGTAACCTAGTTAGAAACTGAGGATCAAAGACATTTCCAAGGGCCTGAGTCTGATACAGTAATTTGCTCTTATTACAATACGATGTGGCCTCAGTTGCCAGGTTTAAACCAGAAAACTGTCCAGTGCACCTTAGTATCAGAGTCTCTATGGAAAATGCAATACAGTAGAACAATGCTTTCTACACAGCAAGAAGAGAAAGAACAAAGTCACCTTCAGCAGTTGGCATGAGTCCCACAGTGGTCACTCCTGTCAGCCATTGGCCTGTGTACACCCCTCACATGCTGCAAAATGAAAGGCTTGTGTGCTGTCCACTGGGGGCTGATACAGCAGAGGGTCGGCCAAGGCCGTATGTCACACATTTATACAGAACAAGGAAGCATGTGTGGAATCTGAATAGCAAAAGATATGTCCACTCAAGTTCACTGTGACAAGTCCACACATGCCAGGAGGACTCTCGCCAGTTTCTGGCCTCAACTCCAACACCTAACTTTTTGTAACCTGGACTTGAGCCTTTTCCTAAAGTTCTACTTTTAGTTACTCCACTTAGAAATAGTCATATGAGGCTCCCCTGGTGGTTCAAGGGATTAAGTCTCAGCACTGTGAACCTATCAGCAGCCACTGGCCAGGTTGCTGACCCATAAGGCGCAGCAGGCCTCTCCTATCTCACCAGCTGCTCCCCTCAGCAGTGTATTTCAGTTAATCCACCTGTTCTGCTCCCCACTCTGTCTCTGGTGACTCCTCCCACCTTACCCCTGTACCTCTGGCCTACACCCCAGATTTTATACTTATAAATAAATAAATCTTTACAAAATAGTAATATGAGTTTTATGTCTATAAATTTGTTTTATCACACCTCTTCCAATAACAATATTAGTCTATCTTGGAGAGCAGAATAATTTTCTAAATTATGATATTAAAGAATGGCCCTTTTCTAAATCTATTTTAAGCACCAGCAGTGTATGATAGGAATTTTTTTAAACCTACCTGACATCATATCTTCCACTCTTTCTCAACCTAAACATCAGTTTGGCCTGAAACCATACCCGTATGCTTTGAACCACCACTTACAAGATCATAAACATTAAATGGGATAAATATTAATGGACAAATTCAAGTGACTAGGATAGAATTGTTACATTAGAATCAATTAGAATTATTTATTAAAATGCAATATTGACTATAAAATATGTCCAGGTCAGCTCCTGCAATTAGAACTTCACAAAAATGTCTACAGGTTTTCTAGAAAGAGCTTAAAGAAGACATTCCTAAACTCACAGAATTATGGTATGGCTGTGAAGAAACGCTCTGTTGGGCATTTCAAGTTAAAGGCAGGTAGAAGCTAGTGAAAATAATGTCCCTTCTTTTGAGACATGTTTCCTTCCCAATAGCAAGAAGATTAGACCACAGGTCTGAATCTAAATGGAAGAAAAGGCTGAATCTTGAATTCCCTCACTATCCAAATGGTCATATTCATTTTTTTGAATTACACTATATCGACACACCTTCAAACCTGAGGTGCCCAAGCGCACAGAGTTAGGTAAGTACCAGATTTGTTCAGACTGTGGCAGAACAAGTGAATATGTGATTTTGTTGAATCAGTGCCTAGCTCATTAAAGCCTTGATCCCTGAAACATCAGCAGCAGTGCAACCATCTCCAGGGTCTAAATGTTAGCAACGAGTTAAAAACACAAGTTTCTGAAACCAGTGTAGAATCAAAGATCTTTGACATATAGCACGAGGTTAATTTGTCCTCAGGCACTATTGAATCAAGCTGAAGAAGGACCTCAGGGATCTGTTAATCAGGACTGAAGAGTTCTTTTAACACAAAGCCTGCTGACCCAAGAGATAACACGGAGCTCTAGAAAATCATACTGTCTTCCTGGCCAGGAAAGTGACTCTATCCCCATTATCTAACATCAACGGTCCCATATGCACCCAAATAGTAGGGCCTGCCATGTAAAAGAAGATTTTCCTTGTGGTAGCAAATATATATATATATATATATATATATATATATATATATATATATATATATGTGCATCCACTGTATTTCCTCTGTTCAAATGTGTAGGATTTTATAGCACAGTGCTAGACCAGCTCGATACCTGATTGAAATAACCCAAGAGGAGGAAACAGAGTGAATACTCTGTGAAAGTACATCTGTTTTATATGAGACACACAATCTGTCTCATTCCAACCTGCATTTCTGGGTCACTTGAGACATTTAAACTGCACTTATAATTAACAGCTATTTTTAAACAGCGAAAAAATAGAGCACTGGTAAGGTACAAAAGCATTAAAATTGCCCCAGTTTCTCTTTTCAATAGGACACACCACCGCAATATGCTTCAAGATCAAAGAGAGCTCAGAAAAAGAGAGAGGGAGAGAGAGAGAGAGAAAGAGAGAGACAGGCTGATCAGTGGGGATAAATTGTTCCCATTATGATGGTATAAGAATAGGGTTCTTTCAATTGAAACAATTTAATAACCACATTCATTACATTGGTGTCCACTCTGTTTTATCTGAGCGGTTTTTGCATAACTGGGGAGAAAGTTCAATTGAGCTTATTCTCTAGAAATTAAGATGTGCAGGATTTGACATTCAGAAATTAAGCACTAATAGTCGACCAAGCAGTTGTCTCGAGAATCCCCCTGGATGGAGTGTGATCTGCCTGCCACTAATTATGTCAAATGCAAATGCTTTCTCTAAAAGACCTGCCCCAAATTTTCATTAGCTCATTTGAAGGCAGTTAAGGTTCTATTAGGATGATGATGAGCTATCGGTCTCTTCTTTGTGTATGTGGATGTTGCAAAGCATATCTTGCATAACAGAAGTATACCATTGCCTTCCATAAACTTGTTTTCCCCCAGCTATCAACAGGGGAAATCTTTTAGAGCACTCTTCTAGTAGTCCGTGAGATCAAGAGAAGCAAACAGAATCATCACAGACACTGGCAGTGCTGAATTGACAAACAAGGGGATCATTGATTTAGGAGGGGGGAGAAATATCACCAATTTTCCAAGGTTCACTTCAGCTGTGGATATCTATATACTAGAAAAAGTGTTGGATTTCGTGCCAACCAGCTTTCCTAAGAATGTTAGATTTGTCAGTTCTCAACTGCACTGTGGAATATAATGTATAGTTTGAAGCATAGTTTATCTAAAGTGCTATTTTAAAAAGATATTAGGAGTGGAAGTATAGAAATGCATCCCCAGGAAAAACCAGGGTTTACATATGATGTATTAGACATACACAATCTATTCCTGTCTGCTACCCTCACAAGAAGCTAAATCATGTACAGGAACATTTAAAAGACATTTCCCAGTGTACACTAAATCCTTCTTTGTTTTCTTATTGCTGCCAAACAAGTGGAGAGTAAAGAATTGTTGGAACATACAGTGGGTGGCAAATACATAGTAGCTGCACTTCTTCTTTCCTTCTTTTTTCCAGAAGACAAAGTGCAAAAACTGAGAAGTTACCCTTACCTCTACAAAAGCTTTGAAATAATGGATTTCCCAGAAACAACTACACTTCTTTCACCAGACTATTTCCCCAGATGGGATTTGCAATATAAAACCACCATAGATTGGCTGATTGAGGAAAGGAGATAGACTTGTACAAATCACTGGAAAGATAAATAAGCTATAGAGATCAATAAATAAAAAGCCAGGCAGAAAAAAAATCAAACTCCAGCATTCCAGCCCAATTAAGATGTTATTTACTGCCCATGTGATTGTAACTTCGATGCTCTCCTTTCTCGTTTTCACACCATAGGCATTTGTTGTGCTGAAAGAAAGATATATAACTGATGTGTAAATAGAAAATGATATAGATAGATTTTATGTCCCATAAAACTGTTAATCTGTGCTCCACATTAAATATAAAGTACATTTTTTATTTAGACACTGCACTGGTCTAATTAAAATAAAGTATGCTAGCTTTTATTTTTTCACTAAGTCATTTCCAACCATAGAGATCAAATAACAGTGCAGCAGCAGCATGAAATGTGGTTATAATAGCCTGAGACCACATTTCCTGAAACTAAAACATGGGAGACAATAGTGTGAAGGTACAAATTAAATGCAAATAAAACAGATTCCCTATTGTTGCTAATCCCTGGATTGGGTTTCAGTGGGGAAATTTAGCTGTAATGTTTCACTTCTTTTGTACAGTATTAGCTGACATGTTATCAGTTACAGTTTGAGCTCACTGATGGAAACTCTCTCTGAAAGATTTAAGAAGACTTCCTGTCCACCTTTCAGAAAGAGAATGGAAGTGGCCCGGGGCAAATCAAATAAAAATTTCCTGCCCAGACTGCCTCTGGGACACTCGGGCAGTTGGCAAACACTCCTTGACTTGCCTCCTAATTGATGTACATTTTTGTGGCCACCGAATTTCATTCATAGCAGAAGTTCTTTTTGATTTCAGAGGTGTGTCAGCAGGTCTTAGCGAGATCCCATTTTTGTGGGTGACTGCCCTGAAAACATCTCAAATTCTAACACAAGGGGATTTAGAGAGTCAGTTTGTGTTACAATTTCTAGTCCTTCTATACTATGATAAGCCTGGAATTCGTGGAGATCAAGTGTAGCTGTGTAACACAGATATTTTGAAAGTTGAAAAATATGATTTAAAGTGAATTTAGCAGTATCACCTTTCTGTCTGACTCCGTTTCACACAGACTTTGCCTCTAGTACTTAAAATGGTCACTGAGCAATTGGTTTCTTGGGATTTCTAAGTACACTGGCACTGTTCTGATAGACTATGGCCATATTCTAGACAAATCACTAACTCATGTTTTGGAGGTTTCTGATACACATGCTCTACACATGCTCTTTCTAGCCTTTTAGAATGGCATTGGTCTAGTAATTCTATCATTCATCGTTTTCAACTTTCAGGAAAGTTTTGGCATGTTACATTCCATACTATATACTCGGTAAGCAGCAATAATCACACAAAGCAAAGTAAGTAAATAAATGCCTACTGGGCTTCCAAAAACTATCAGTAACTACCAGGAAGTTTCTGCAGTCCCTTCCTGTCTGAAAGACTAAATAGCCCATTTGCACAAGTTAAGCCACACTCATCTCTTGTCCTTTTCCAAATTAAGGTGTATATATCCAAAGAGACATCAGGAAGGAATGAGTCACACAAAGAAACCCTTTGGAGATCTGCTTTTCTTTACGTACATATTAAAAACAAGGGAAGCATCGGTGCTATTTGTGTATATAACAGCAGTATAGTTTAGAAGGAAATGCATAGTGTGCAAACTCAAAACTTTTCAACAATGTTTATGCATGATTTTAAAAGTTGGAAGGCTCCCGGTCTGGTGGTTGCTATTTGTACTTTAAATACGGGTGTGGAAAGAAGCTCTCTGAGACTGAAGAGATAGATGATAGGCAGACTAATGCTCCCCCCAAAAGTGGTCCAAGTCCTGTTCTTTTAAACCTAAAAATACATTCCTTGCATGGCAAATAGTGTTTGCAGATGTAATTTTACCCTGGTGGATGGAATGTGATTAGATGAATGCTTACACGCGGGAAACATTTTCTGGCTGTGGCAAGAAAGAGAAGGAGATGAGATGGTGGAAAAGGGTCAGGTAGATGTCATGTGAGAAGGATTTGACTCTCCATTGATCACCTTGAAGATGGAGGAAGAGGCCACAAGCCAAGGAAGGCAGGAAGCCACTAGAAGTTGGGAAGGGCACGAAAAGGCAGCTCCTGTAGAGTCTCCAGATGGAATGCAGCTCTCTCAATGAGTGACTTCAGGAAGACCTCTGACCTACAGAACTGTAAGTTAACAAACCTGTGTCGTTGTAAGTCACTAAATTTGTGGTAATTTGTTATGACAGCAATGGGAAACATAAACACTCCATCTGCTCTAACTAATTTTGAATACTTGGAATATTAGGACAGATTTAAGTAATACACCATATGGATTCAGGTTGCAATCATTTAAACATTTTGAGGTCAACATCCGAATTCACACAAGTTGGAATACAAAAGGCAGCAAAATATAACATGATAAGGTGACAAGTATTACTTGCGAAAGAACAAGAACAAGGTCTTTGGGAAACAAGTGAGAGTTTCAGATATGATCTTTGCCCATTATCTGAATATTTCTGCAGTGCCACCCAGCAGCAAAAATGATGTGGGGGGAAAAAAAAGAAGCTGACCTTGGAATAAGCTACATTTTCCCCAAATCTAAGGCACTTTAGAGAATTTTAAAACCCATTCCTCAACATTTGAACTTCAGAAGGTAAAATTTCCAGGAATGACAGTATCGTGCTGGAAACATTAATGTGCCAGCATGAAATAATATCATTCTGTAGGAGGTAATAAAGGCATGAATTATGTCAAATTGTATTTGGTTCATGGATGTTACTGTGCTTCTTATAGGAAGATACAGCTAACAGGCACAAGAATGCCTGCCTATCTCCCTCAGAAAATTAAAGTCCTGTGCACAAACAACAGCCTAAGAAATTAAGGGACCAATTGTTGCAAAATGAAAATGTGCTGTTATAGATACACTTCCTAAGGTATAGACTATCTCTTGTGGCAGCAGAAGATAATTTTTCTCCTGGTCTTGCACCTCACAGAAGGAACCATTAAGCCATTTATATTACAAGTGGTGGTTTCTCCTCCTGTTAGATAATATAATATGCTAAATGAACTTGCTGCTATGCTATCTTGTGCTCTATTATGGATTCTAGCCATTAATTGGTTTGGGGTCATTGACCATCTCATTTTATGTGAGGAATCTATTCTTTTTTAAGTAAAATGTTCAATAGCATCTCCTTATTGAAACTGCCAGATTCAAATGACATGCATCATTATGCATATGGGCATGTGTATGGGTTTGCCTGCATGTATTTATTTAGGATAAGGACACAGAGTCCATTCTGGAAAGTTTAAAGAAAGTAGCTGCCAGCGCCATTGTGCACTAAAGTTGTTTAAAATCCGAGGAAAATGAAGCGCCAGTAAAATGCAACACCCTGCAAGTCTCAGTGTGATTTAACCCTTCTGGAGCTACAGAAAGAAAAGTCGCCTTCCTTTTCTTGCCCGGGTCTGCGGGTGCTCGTCGGCGACACTGGAAGAGGCTCCATCACTCCTGCTACAACCTGGGTAATAATGTGCTCAGTTAATCTGCACAACATAGAGTCATCCTCTCAAAAAGTAATTCACTTCTTTAAAAACTGGAAGGAAAATAAATATGGTGCAGTAAAATTGTTGAGTAGAGGAATCTATCTGGACATTTCACAAAACATTTCATTATGCTGACAATTCCCAGAAGTGCTCTCAAGAGTGCTTTAAGCTGAGGATTACTGCACTGGCGCTGATGGACTTTTTTTGTAGCCCCTTTAAAAGGCAGTGAACCGTTTTTCTATTTTATTTAAATAATGCCCCTTAAAATGGATTTTTAGAGGTATAATAACTCCTTAAGAGTCAGTTATGCTAAACAGTTTCTCTTGATAGAAATGTTGTAAAACTCGTTAACTGCACAATTTCAGATGCCGGCTTGGTGAACACTAACTGACATGTGAATGACCAGAGTTTGTAAAATAAATTGCAATAGTTGTTGTATCACACAGCTAGTATTGCACAAGCTGGAGGCCACAAGGGGCTGCAACCTGACAGAAAATTACTTCAAGATGAATGAAAAGTGCTTGTTTCTCTTTATTAGTTTTTAGAGAACAATGAAAATGGTGAATTGTTTACAGAGGCCTGATTAAATGTGGTCAGTAGGGCCATGTCCCTAATGCTAACTGTTGGCCTCCTGCGCCCGCTTGCCCCTGCACACTCCCTCACAGGCCACACTGCTCCAGGCACCCAGCCCCCAACCCTTCTGCCTGCCGCATGCATCTTCTTATCGGCTATTATGTTGCACATCTGTGTGTGAAATGTGCTCGTTCTGACATTCCATTGCTGCTTGGTGCTACAGAGGCCTTTGTTAGGTAAACCACTGTTGTCAAGCCTAACAAGCAGGTCATGCAATTTGCTGGACACTGTGGCAGAGAATGGCCCAGGATGAATTGCTTCGGCCTCAAACAATGCCCAGTTTCATACTGGAATACATATGTATTTCTTTCATTGTGCAGTGTTACAAAAAGTCATGGCATTCTGTTTTCTGAGACTTTGATTTAAAAAAAATTACACTTCTAGGGTTAGATTACCACAAAATAGCCTGTTTGTTGTATTTACTTAGGATAACTACTATCTATGGTTAAAGGGAAAAGGCATGTAATGTTTTAATCGGTCATTTGTGGTTTAAATTCCATTTATGCTTTACCAGAAAGCACAGTGAGGGGAAAGGCACTAGCTACCGTTAAAATTTAGCTGACAGTTTGATATACTTACAGGGGTGGTCAAAACCAGGGCATTTAGGAGGATGCTGCGGAAAAAGATTCTCACTTTATGTTTCCACAGTGTAAATAGCCCTTGATGGAAAGAAATATGAAAACTCATTAATAAGCATATGCCACGCAGGAAGAAACAGTCTTTTTGCCAGACTGAGTGAAATGAATCAGATCCAAGACATGTTGAACATACTTCCATAGCTGCCCCTTCCCTCTCCAAACCTCTCCTTCAGACTACACACACACACACACACACACACACCACACCACACCACACCACACACCACACACACATTTAGTTCAGAAATACTAAATGGAATGAATCTGGACTACAGCCAGATATGATCTGCCACCACCACCACACACACACCACACACACATACACACCACACACATACACACCACAAACGTACATACCACACACGTACACACTGCCCACACACATGCATACACACCACACACCTTATACACATACACACTACACACACACATGCACACACAGACACACGTCGGGGAAATCAGCAGTACAACGGAGCAGATCAAATGCTGTTTGCAGCGCCCTGGCACAATGCAAATTGCACACCCCTAATGTGCAAGCAGGATTCTCTTTCCTCTGTGCAGAACATGCGTTCTGAGCCTATTATGTGTATAAACAATGGCATATGTAATTACCTTCCTAGGGTGGCAATTATTCTTCAGAATCAACAACCAGAGTTAAAGCATGTTCCCCCAAAAGACATTTGGGGATCAATTCTGGGTCAATTACGTCAGGCTTTGATTTATCACATGGTGTCAGGCCATGTTAAAAAAAGAAAGTTTTAAAAAAAAAAGCATTATGAGGTAAAGGCTAAAGGTTTGACGTGAATTGGTTTGTTTCCAACTTTGCTTTCTCCCAATTGCTCTGCCCTCCCCTTCCTCAAAACAACTATGATTTGCTGTGTTTTATCTGTAAGATGGTTTGCCGTTCCGAAATACTAAATGGAATGAATCTGGACTACATCCAGATTTATCTGCCACTGCCACTGCCACCACCACCACCAAGCAATAGGAATTCTCCTGGGATGCAGCAGAGGGTAGGGGTTAATAGTTTAGACTCTGGAATCTAAGAGCTTGAGATTTAGATCCTCATAAGTTAAGCAAGATACATATCTCTGCAGTAGAAAATACCTACCCCAAATAGTGGTTATGAGGTTTAAATGAGATAATTAGATGGGGGGATGTATGTAAAGCACTTAGCTCAGTGTCTGGCATATTGTGAGTCCCCAGTGAATACAGCAATTGCTCTTCTATTGATTGACCAGCCAGCACAGAGATGAGCACCCCTCCAAGGCCTTGCCCCTGTGCAGACTGGGTAAGGGCCAGAGGACGCAGTGAGAATATTAGCACAAATCATAGGACTAGCAGGTGAATCTAAGATGCCAATTAAAAGGCCCAGTGGATTAGACTATATATGAGATATATAGTCATTCTAAGTACATTGATAATAACTTGCAAACCAGTAAAAGTGTCACTCTGTTGGCAACACCCTTCTGTTCTTTATGGACACTTACAAATCATAAATGAAAGAAAGCAACGTTACATCAAATGTTTACTGAAGCTCTGTCTTACTGAAGACATACCTATGATGTGCTAGGCATGAGGAGTACAGAGATGGTCCTTTCCAAAAATCTCCCAAAACAGAAAATAAGCATCTACAATTTAGTTCAATACAGGTTCATAACACAGATTTCTTGGAAGCTACTTGATACAAATTGAAAGTAGCACAACAGATATCCACAATCATTCCCAGGAGTCTAGAGGTAAGTCTCCCCATTAAAGAAAATCATAAACCCAAAGTTATCGGTCCAAACTAGGGAAACCTTACTGAGAGGCAGAAAGTTTTTAAAGATTAAATGAGGTAATATGAAAATTCTCCTCAAATTCTTTAGGGAGCAATTTCATGGCCATTGGGGCAGGGGGAAACAAAACACTTTAAAACCATTTAAGTGGCGTAACACTGTTTATTTAATAAGAGGGAAACAACACTTACACAACTCATTTCTCAAGCAGCACATAGTACTATTGACAGTATATATTGACAGCTTAATTAAGAAGTCTGTTGATGAAGTTAAAAAAACCTGGCACATTTTCAATTCAGATGGACACTACTCTAGACAAAGATGTGTTGATTTTTGGCTCCTACATACTAAAATGTGTCACAGGCATTATATAAAGTATCTAGTGTCCACAGTCATATTATTGTCTTAACATCAGAAACACTGGAAAAATCGTGACCTATCCTCAAATCAGAAATAAATCTTGTAATGTACAGTTAATGTACAGTTATTCAAATTATTGAACGTAAAGGACAATACAATGAATACTAAAAGAGTTGTTACTGAGTCACATTTTTTTTAATAATTACTTTTTTTTTATGCATACAAGAGCTGGGGTACAGGCCAAAGATGCAGGAGGTGTGTAAGGGGATTCGCCAGAGAAAGGGTGGGGAGCAGATAGGCAGATTGAAATACACTGCGGAGGGGAGGAGCAGGAGAGACAGGTGAGGTCTGCTTTACCATGTGGGCAGCTCCGTGGCCAGAGATCAAACTTGTGCTGTAGTGGCTGTGGAGAGCTTCACAGTGCTGAGTCTTAACCCTTGGGCCACCATGGAGGTCCATGGCCACATTTTTTTGTATTTACCATTCCCTGCCCTATGTTGGATCCAAGGGCAAGAATCCCAAGTTTGACTAAGACTTCACATTTTCCATGCTAATATTTCACTTAGAATGGCAGTTTGAGGGTATAGAAGTTAGACCTATTATGACAACAGTGTAATTCACCTTCAAACTCACCAAGAAATGTATAAACATAAAATATTTTTGACAATCTATACCTAAGGGGAAACATAAAATTTAATTCAAATTAACTCAAATGATAATAGGTTAATATCTCTAAAGTACTGAATATTTATGAAATGCATAAAATGAATCCTACTTATTGGAAGTCCAAGAACAATGGAATTAAGATGTCCTGAGTTGCCCACATGAGGAGATTTTTTGGTTTTGTTTTTTATTAAAAGGATGAAAATACTTACAAATATTCTTTCCCATTCATTTATTTCCTGTCTTAGAGACACTTAATTAAAAGCAGAAAACCAAAAAAGAAATTGTGCCCTGAAACTAATTGTAAATTCATTGAAGGCAAGGATTACATCTTATTTGTCTCCCTCGTTTTCCCTCTATTTTGTGTAGTGATTCACACTTAGTAAGCACTCAATTAAGTTGAAAAGGCAATGCATGTTTCTATTCACATTAATTTGTAGGAGTTAGACTGATTTAAGGAGCAGCTGAGTCAAAAAGAAATGCACTCTTTTCTGATTTCTGACTAGTGAGCACACTGTCTTGAAACTTCTTTTGCCAAAGCTTGTATAACATTGGCATCATTAACTTCCAGCCACTGTGGCACCTTTAATGTCTTGAAATGTTTCTATTTTGGTTGACAATAAAAAGATGACTCTCCAGTGGTTATTTTTCCATCAAGAAAATATGTAAGATGATTTGAAGCAGGTATTCAGCCTAGCAAGTATTCAATCTACTACAGGAGAAACAGTACATTTGTGAAAAAATGGAAACCAATCATTAATCCAAGTTTTTCTAAGAACAATGTTTCAGAAACTCAATGGTTGATCTCACTGGTTATTGTGTAAATAATTTTTACACTAAAGTTATTTAGCTCAACATTTCAAAAATTACAACCAGGATCTCTTATGGTAAGTAATAATCTCTAAAGCTTTCTTTCCTTGTTTTCAGAAATGACTTTGAAATCCATGTCATTCCCAAGTACAGATCCAAGCCTAATAAAGTAATAAATACTACATGTCTGTGTATTTTTAAGAACTTCCCTACCCAGGTGAAGGACTCGGTGTTTACTTTCCTTGCCTTTAAAAAAAAAAAGATTTATTTATGCGTACAGAACTGCGGTACAGGCCAGAGGTGCAGGGGAGGTGAGAGAAATCACCAGAGACAGAGCGGACAGCTGCGCAGGCAGATCATCGAAGTACACTGCTGAGGGGAGCAGCGGGCGGGTCAGGAGAGGTCTGCCGCGCAATGTGGTCACCTCCGGGGCAGGCAGGAATCGAACTCATTGGGGAAGTGGCTTTAGCGTCTTAGTGCTGTGCTTTAACCCACTGCGCCACCAGGGAGGGCCTTTCCTTGCTTTGATAAACAGGCGAACAACCCCTCCTGAGGTTTGGAGTCCTACTTAACTCTTCATTAACAATAAAGTCCATACGTGGACTCCACCATGTAGTACCAAAGTGGATAACTAGGAAACAATAGATACAGAAGGGAAGCCCATTGTGAAGTAAGCTGACCAGACAGGAAGACACCTTCTTTAGCTAAGTCTCTGAACTAACCAGGGGAGTAAGAGATAGGCTCACATGAGGACTACAAACGTCACGTTACAGTGGCAAAGTCCCCAAGAGACCAGCATGAAGGATCCACGTTTTTTAGTCACATCTGTGCTTGTACACATTTGTAACACTAGCTTAGATCAGAAGAGACAGACATCTTTACAAGAAACATTTCTATTAATTCACGTGTTTGAGGGCTATTTTCTTTCTGAAACATCCCACTGCAGACCCACTGCAGTGAGCTGTAAAGCTAATGATCACACAAGTGAGCTTCATTTTTACACAATTTATTCACTAATTTACTTTATGTACACGGGTTTTTAGATAATAGGCTAGAAGTGTTTAGGTGTGTGCTTAAAACATCTTTCAGTTTGTGAGTGAAAATGTCATGCCAGATGAGCGTTTAAAATGCACCTGGAATCATTTTAGTTTTTTCTCTCTCTAACCATTATATCAAAGTTGTCACTGTTACTTCTTAATTTGAAATGTCCTTTACAGTGCCTTTTTCTTCTGAATCTCTAATGACCCCCCACCCTCCTTGTCAGGCCCTGTTCTCCTCAGTCTGGAACATGACAGTCTCCTAATTAAGCCTGGGTCTCCTTTATGGAAATCTCACTCTTCCCAGGGATGTGGCTTCCAAGGGGCCTCCACTCCAGCCATTCATTTCAAGATCCCTGATTAGGACTCCTCAAGTCTCACTGAACTCAAGAGGTTCAGTGCAGTTGTGACCTTCAGCCCGTCCTCATCAGGCAGGCAACAAAGAAGCAACTTGAGCCCACAAGGGAGCAAGACTGAAATTTCTCGAATGGTCACACATGCCCTGAATTGCACTGACTTCTTTATACACTGCTTCATCATCATTTCTCCCTGTTTCCCTGCTAACTCTAGACATGTTAGCTCAATCTTCAGAACTGGGTTCTGTATGACTAGTTCTCCCATTGCCCATTATACCCTGTGCCTTATCCTAAATCTAAATCTACTCAATAGGACCCTAATACAATCTCTCCCAGATTCTGTTTAGGATTCAAACTGCTGGCTGGGGTACAGCTGTGATCAAATTGTCCACTGCCATGACACAGTAATTCCTAATGGTGAATCTCACTTGCTTTCTACATTTTATTTGCCCAAACCTCCGATCCAACCCCTTCTGTGAATACGTCCCAACGTCATCACATGAAGCCCACCGGACTCCAAATCCCCTAGTTTTATTTTCCTACTTCCCAGGCAATCTATGCTGAGATTCCCCCACAGAAAGTCCCTCTTACAGCTGAGACAATTTCTAACATTACTGAATTTATAATATCTATCTTTTATTCATTCATTCACTCACTCAGTTCTTAATTTATCCTCACTTCATTTTACTTATCCTTACTTCATTCCATCAGATGCAAGACTATCAATCTTCCCCCACAATACTCATTCTCCTTTTTCCTTTATTGAAAGAAAGTCTTAAATTTTGAGAGGTGCATGGCCACAAGACTATATTTCAGGCTTTCCCGGAAACTAACTATGGCTATTAGGATATGAGTAAAAGTCAAGAGTGACACTTCAAGGGAATTTCTTTAAGGAGAAAGTTTATGTAACTCCAAACATATGAATTAGGTCATTATCCAGAGAAGCAGAGTAATAAGACAGATATTTACTTCCTCCTTACCCAACAGCTTAAGCATCAGCAGTCTCAATCTGATATCCAGCACCAGGGAATTCCTTCTATCTTACTCAAGTCACTATATTTTGTACCCTCTTAAGTTGAGTCTAGGTTAGCTGCTGTAACCAGTATGGCACTGCCATTTACCCTCTATCTAACCTTGGACAAATTACTTAAACTCTATAAAGGTGTTTCTCTGTACTATTCCATATAAAGTAGTTAACATGTTGTTAACAGCATGACTAGCAACATGTGGTCATATCTATTTTGGGTTTTGCTTTCTACATAGCCCCAGCTTCTAAGTTCAGTCCCTCTCAGGAGGTGATACAGATGGTGTGGCAGACCTCTCCTGACCACCCACTGTTCCCCTCAGCAGTGTACTTTGTCCATCTGCCTGTTCTGCTCCCCACTCTGTCTCGGGTGAATCCACTCACCACCCCTGCACCTCTGGCCTGTACCCCAGTTCTGTATGCATAAATAAATAAATCTTTTTTTTAAAAAAAGTATTTATGATTTCTGTTCCCATTGGTATGCCAAATCTAGACAAATAATGCCATACCTTAACAACTAATTATTAAATACTTCCAATGAAGATTAAAATAATATAACAATCAACATAGTGAGCATTACAGTGATCATATTTTCCAAGCCAAATCATAGAAAACATAATCTAATAATAATCTATTCTTGAATATCAAATGGATCTGCCATATGACCCAACAA
Organism: Condylura cristata; assembly: GCF_000260355.1. Classification (NCBI taxonomy): domain Eukaryota; kingdom Metazoa; phylum Chordata; class Mammalia; order Eulipotyphla; family Talpidae; genus Condylura; species Condylura cristata. The sequence goes on along the minus strand of NW_004567108.1, from coordinate 24,583,006 downwards.
TTCCACTCCTTGGTATATACCCAAAGAACACAAACACACTAATCCATTGCTATGTCCTTTGCATCACTGTTTACAACAGTCAAAATGCCCAAAAAGATGAATGGATTATAAACATTATGGTATGTAGATATGTAGACATGTGTATATGTATTGTATGTATGTGTATTACATATATGCACAATGGAATACTACTCAGCAATCAAAAATATAAACTCATCTCATTTACTGTAACATGAATGGAGTTGGAAGGAGGAAGATAAATACCAGGTCACTAATAAAAGAAATATGCAAAAGCCAAACCTAGAATTAGGAAAAAATAAACCTAAGAGCTATCCCTTGAAAGCTGACTAAAGACCCAAAGCATGAGATGCTGGAGAAGGTGGGGCAGTAGCCAAAGAGCAAAGTCAGCACAATGAACTGTGGTGGTAGGTTTGGGGTGATTTGGAGGAAGGTATCCTATGGTGATGATACCTGATGGAGGGAATCCTAATCCTAACAAATAAAAAACTACTTAAATATCCTTCTCAGATTTGTGAATTCATTTATATAAAAAGTCTTACATGGGGGCCCTTCCTGGTGGTGCAGCGGGTTGAAGCACAGCACTGAGAATCTAAAGCCGCTTCCTCATGAGTTCGATTCCCGCCTGCCCTGGAGGTGACCACATGGTGTGGCATGCCTCTCCTGACCCACCCGCTGCTCCCCTCAGCAGTGTACTTCATCGATCTGCCTGTTCTGTTCTCCACTCTGTCTCGGGTGAAGCCTATCCCCGCCCCTGAGCCTCTGGCCTGTACCCCAGTTCTGTATGCACAAATAAATAAATCTTAAAAAAAAAAAAAAAAGTCTTACATGAGAAGCCACTGGTTATCAACTTAATTTAGTGAACTTACTTTTACCGATCTACTTAAATTGAGTTTCTGGAAAGTCAAAGGCACATAGCCCCTACAGTATTGCTTCTGTCCCCTCTCATTGTTATTACAAGGTTCCACTGTGCAGGCATATGATTCAGAAAAACAAAACAAAACTTATATTTATAGCACATTTATGGTTGTGAATTTGCATTGTAATAGTTCAGAATCTCAAGAAAAATATCCTTATGTTTTCCCAAAGGAAGATGGGCATTTCTTGCTTCTACAAAAATAGCATGGATAAGAGTTTTCAGAAAACATATTTCGCCTATTGAAGAGCACTTAATAAACACAAACACCTGGGCTGCTTTCATTTCAACACAAGTGGCACCCATTTGCCAGTCACCAAAGTAATTCAGTCTGATCTGTTGAGGTGATGGATTCTGACAAACTGTGTAAGTCTGTCATTAAGGGGAGGGGAGATTATAGTCTCTATGCAGGACATTATGGTACTTACATTTCTCACCCAAACAGTCCATGAAACATAAGGGGAAACAAGAATTCTGATGAGAAGTTGAACATGGACTTCTTGCTTTTCTCTCCAGTGAATGATACGAACTGGTTACTTTCTACAGCACATATATATTTCTACTACATACACATATGTATATTTCTCTCTGCCTAATATAAAGATCTTTCATAGAGAACACAAAGATCATGCACAAAATTTACTGTTGAGTAATTTAACTTGAGGCCAGGGCTTCCATTTTAAAATATTATGATTTCCTTTTTCACCCTATCAATCTATAATGCCATTTCTTTTTGCTTCTCTGTAAGTTTTAACTTTTATATTTAAGTTTCATCTAGAATGACTAACTATATCTGCAGTTAAATTTATTTTTTTAAGATTTATTTTATTTATGCATCCAAGATCTGGGATATGGGCCAGAGGTATGCATGGATGAGAGGATTCACCAGACAGAGTGGGGAGCAGAACAGGCGGATCTACTGAAATACACTGCTGAGGGGAGCAGTGGGCGGGTCAAGAGAGGTCTGCTATGCCATGTGGGTCAGCTCCCTGGCTGGGAATAGAACTGGTGCTGCGGTGGCTGCCAATAGCTTCAGAGTCCTGAGACTTAATCTCTTGTGCCACTGGGGAGACCCTGGAATAAAGTTTATTAATTGGATGAAGTAATGACAAGTGTGAATGAACAGAAAGTCTACATATGGGCTATCATCAAAAAGATCATGACAAGAGCTATAGCAGACATTTGAGAGTTTACTACATGGAAATCACATGGCTGAACACTTTCCATGTATTATCTCATTTAGTTTTCATAAAAGACCTAGAACAGGTATTACCATCCCATTTTTATTAATTAAAAGGAAAAACCTGAGGCTTTTGGGTAATATGCCTGAGGCCTCATAGCTAATGAGTGACAAGACAGCTTTCAACTGGAGTTAGCTCATAATTTTTACCATCACACCAAACTTCTGGGTTTTCCTTCAGCAGTAACAATTATAGTAATAATAAAGCAATGTCTTAAATTAGGTTAATAAAATTAAAGTGCTGAGAACTCTGCTTTAGTGAAAAAAAAATGAGAAGTATTTGAAATTAGCCCATCAATTATTTCAGATTGGTAATAAGAGTCTGCCATTTATGAAGTACCGACTACACACCAGGCACTTCTTACACATTAAATCTAACCCCCACAGCAACCCCACAAATTAGATAACTCGCTTCATTTTAAGATGAAGGAAAAAGATGCTCAGAGAAGCCAAGTGATTTTTCTAAGTTCACATATTTAGTAAGTGGCACCGTCTGTGTTCCTCACTATCTCCCCTGTGAGGCTTCATGTAAAGCACTTGAATACTGCCTTTTAAAGGAAAAGTTTGCCCCCTTTCCTGTAAGTGTATTTATACTATTTATTAGCTCAGCAAAGCATCCCTACTGAGACAACACAAAAGGAAACTTTAACCCAGGCCCTGCCCTCATTACTATAAATTCCAAATTTAGTGAGGTCCATGTTAATGGGTCTTACTGTATATAAAAAAGAGTTTAATAGTCACTTAGCCCTGCTCGATCTCCATTAACAAATCTAAAAAGCCACACAAAGGTGAAGGAAGAACAGTGACCTCAAAACTAAAACAGATAAGAAGGGCCTGAAATGTGTACTCCAGCAAAAAGTCATAATCCATAACATATGCCAATACAACCACACAGTCCATATGCCAATATGTACCAACAAATTCAACACTACAAGTTTAAGTGCTGTATTCATCAATTAAAGAAAATTAATCCTAATCGGATGTTCATATTAAGGAATATAGCCATAGCAAATCGGCAATAATAATTAAAAGTCCATTTCAAATCTGCTTGCTGAGCAGTGAAATGATCTAACATAGCCAGGCTGCCTGCACCTTGCTGCAGTGGTGTATAAATATGCACATTTGTGAAAATTCCCGGCTGTTTAACATGGTTGTCTCTGCTACTCATGCTGCATTTGTTTCTAATGAAGACATGCTTCTGTGTGCACCCTGAGTGGGAGAAATGTACATGCAATCGTCTAGCACATATCTCCTCCAAGAGCTGATTCCAGAATGCACGGGATGCCCCGGCACAGGTCAGCAGTGATGCAAATAGTCTAAGCAGAGGTTCCTGCCTTAGAGCAGAGTGCCTGAATAGTCAGGACCCACCGCTCGGTTATGTTGCATCATAATATCCTTTTCCTTAGTTTGTAAATGAGTTATCATGTACCTCTGTGCAGGAGAAACAGCTACAGGACAGCTACCCCACACAAGCAAAACTACCCAGGTGAAGGGCAGTCCATCTTGGCTTGGTTGGTAAAGGCCTGGTGTGGGGCAGGAAGTAGAGCTGGATTTAAGGTCATTTGTAGTCTGGCTACATATACAATAAGTGACCTGCCTCCTGAAGACAGAGTGAAGACTTAAATGGCCATCTTGAAAAGCCTTACAGTCTTGGATGCCCACAGTGAATTCATCCCCCATGGCTACTCTACATGAAGTATAAAGATATAAATTTCCTTATTACATGAATACATGATCCAAATGTCAAGATTGCCATAACTCTGATAATCCTGTATCTGTGTTGCTCAACTGGTTTGTAAACCAGCTCACCAATCTGTATATATATATAAAAAAAAATTAATGGTCACTTAGCCCTGTTCTATCTCCATTAACAAATCTAAAAGGCCACCCAAAGGTGAAGGAAGAACCGTGACCTCAAAACTAAAACAGATAAGAAGGGCTCAATCTTAGGACTCAAGCGTTCACTTTCAACTCACTCAGCCTAAGCATTATTATTGCCATTTCTTTTAATATCCATCTGGATTTCAAATCATTAAAAGGCATTACTGAAAAAGAGTGTGGACTCTCATTCTTTGAACTTTGCAAAGGCAGAGTTAGAAGAACACAACTCTCAGGAAGTATGGAGTAAACACAGATCTCTGAGTTTTTCCCATGACGACTTCCTATGAATGTTTGTTATTAATAAATTAAATCTTGTGAGATGACCTAACAATTGTACTTGTAGGAGCCTCTCCTAGAGAAATTGCAGCACAAGGTCATAAAAATAAAAACACAGCCAGTTCACTGTAGTATTACTTGTAATTGCAAAATGTGAAATGATCAAAATGGTCATCAGTTGAAGAATGGCTACAGAAAAAGGAAAGATGCAGAAGAAAATGTATAGTGTTTTATAGTTTTTGAAAAAACACACAACTGTGTATATATACATATATAAATACTATATGTATGTATGGAGAGATTATATGAAACAAAAATATCTGTCTTCGAGAGATGCAAGTATAAATATATAGCTATATTTATTTCAGTTATGTGATAAAAATATTTCTATTATGTACTTATACATACAAAAATTTGCATATGTGTAAAAAAATCAGGAAGAATTAATCAGCTCAGGCTGTTATAACAAAATACCATAGACTGGTTGGCTTAAAAAACAGACATTTCTTTCTCACAGTTTTGAAGGTTGGATAAGCATGGTCAAGGTGTTGGCAGATTTGCTTCTTGGCAAGGGCCTGTTTCCTGGTTTACAAATTGCTACCATCTTGCTGGAACCTGACAAGGTGGAGAGAGAAAGAAGGGGGAACCAAACTTCTGGAAGAAGGGATTCAGAAGGTCTATAGTCTATTGTATACACCTAGGTTGTTCTAAGGAATTGCTTCAAATTGATATTCCTCTTCCTCTCCTGAATTTTGAATAAGACATAATAAGAAATAAAACAGATGGAAAGCTAGAACATAACCTGAAATCTGGGGAGCAGAGGATAGTTCAACCAAAACAAGCTTGACTGTCTACACTACAGAACTAGCCATTTCCACAAACCAAGCAGAGTGTAGACCAGGGTGTAGGAAAGCAGGTCTTCTTCAGGAAGAAGCGTGAGCATAAGCTGAGCTGGTCCATTTATTCTCCCCAATTAGGAAGATCATTCTCCGTCTGAGATTGAAAAGAATGACCTACAAAGCAGTAATATAATCTTTGAGAAAGTAGCATTAGTGGTGGCTGAATCTAGCCTGCAACTGGTAAAATGTGAGCAAAGAGAAGACAGAAACAAGAAAGCAGATAAGTCAGGGAGATCTGAAAGAAAGGACACAGTAAAGAATCTGGAAAGCACTTTTTTTTTTTTTTTTTAAGGACAAGGCTAACAAAATATCCAAGATGGAAAAGAGAAGAGACAAAATAATTCACAGTAAAAATGGAAGCAGAGTGATGGATCCATGGAGCAGTGGGAAAAACCAGAGTTGAGGCAGCGATGAAAGAAAGAAAGTTGAGTTCATGAGGTGGTTTTGTTACAGGGTGGAGAGATTCTAGAGATAAGGCCAGACAACAAAAATTAAACTTGCAACCTGCCAAAGAGTCAGCTGTGAAAAGTCATTACAAAATTCAGCAGAACTAAAACCTACTTGTAAATGTTTTATCTTGCCATGAAATATTTGAGAAATTATGTGATTTATTATTTATAAGATTTGGCTTGGATTAGTATTGATGTATAAACATACTCTCTAGATCATTCAACATCATGTATCATATTGGTTGATTCATATGCTCCCTTGTCCCTGGGATCCCTAAGAAATAGTTTTTCATAAATAATAGCAGCTTAAGCTTGACTGGCCTTGTGCAATGTTTCACTGCATTTCTGGCTACCATAATACCGTATTCCTCAAGTCAAAAGCAGTAGAAAATAACATCAAACAGACCAAAGAAATTGGTGGATTCATGCTTTAAAAGTCTGGCTCCATACTTTTAACTGATAAAGACTAAACTCTCTGCACTGGAAATGCAGAATTTCTGTATTTCCATTGCTCCATTTTCATGCCACAATTTCAATGACTACAGACATCCTTCTGGTAAACAGATTCTTCTGGTAAACAGATTTCTGTGAGTTTCAAAAAAAAAAGGAAAAAAAAAAAAAAAACGAGGAAAAGGCTTCCTATCTTTCAACAGGCCCCAAAGTCACATCCGTTATCAGGTTTTAAAGCTGTGTTCCAAGTCTCCATTCCTAGTGTGGTTTAGCTTTACAACCAGCCGCCCCCTCTTAACTAGGAGTTTTTGACGTCATTCAGGTTTTGCAAAATGTGTGCTACAGCCTCTAGTCAGGCTTCTCAGCTGTTGTTAAAGTTATTCTGCATTTGGTTAAGTGTGGAGGCTGGCACCAGAGAGGATCCATAATGGTGATTATCATGCAAATCAGCCTCCTGCAAGTCCAGCTCCTCCGAGAGGCCTTCCTGCTCTGCTTCCCTAATGCCTCGTCTTTGTCCCAGGCTAGAGTGAACCATCTTCGCTGTGACCTTGGATGTGACCAAGATCGGTTCTTCTGACAGAGATTAGTGGGCAGCGATGAATCTTTCACTCGGTAGAAATACGATTTTATTTAAGAAAATAACCATCCATAATTGGGCTTCTGTCACTTTAAATTTTAATGGTGAGAGTAATATGGAGGCTCTGGAACTTTAAATTATGACTTTCAGAAGCTTCACACTGAATCTTTCAATTATTCCCTGTAAGTACTTTCTCAAAGCATGTGCCACCATGACATTGATATCACAATTCAAATCTAAATTCAAAACTGACTGCAAGGCTATGAGCTATGTGCTGGCATGCCGGCTGCCTCATTTTATCTTTGAACATCTGACAAGGCGAATCAAGAGGCTCTCTCCCAGAGCCCAGCCAGCTGTTTGCCAAATATTCAAATACTCTGGCATGCAGAAGAACCTTTCAAATTTCCTCATATCAAAATTAGCGACGACCTCCTATTTTTCCCATTAGTTTCTGGCTCACCTACATGCTTTCATGCCGGCCAGCCCTACTCAACAGGCTAAGTGCTCGCTCTGCCTGGCGCTTAGCTCACCTCTCTGGTTTTCCCATTCCAGCAATTGGATCGGGCGTATGCTGCAGGATAGCAGCCAGTTCAGACAAAACCATGGGGGAGAGTTTTCAAGTCTGTGTTTCCTTGAAGTGGATCTGAACGAGGGGCTGAGCTGGTATCGGTAGTAGTAGAAAGACGGCAAAGAGAGTGTACGAAGGCAAAGAGAGTGTACGAATTACTTAACATGCCTTTATTAGGCAGGCACAGAAAGGGAATTGGGAAGACAGTATCAGGAAAAGGCTTTTCTCTTTTGTTTGGTGTTTTAACTCTTCTGTGTTATATAACTGTTTTCTTTAAGTATAGTATTTGTATCTTCCTATTAAAACAAGTGGAAATGAATGTATTGAATTATTTATAGATTTAGCTTTATTCTGTTTTGATTATTTGAAAATGCATCCCCTACCTCAGTAATACAGTGCCAAATATCCAACTGTAAATAACTAAATCCAGCTGCACTAATGAATCTGCAATGAAAGACAACCTTATTGCACATTTGAAAGGTCCTCAAGCAATTTTCCTCAGCTGCATGACTTAAAAGGAGGCTCGGACAGCACTTGGGGAAATTAAAAAGAGAAAGAAACCAAGAGTCCACGTGTATAAGACAACAGCCTCTACCCAAGTGGTTTGTCAGATGTCCTTAAGCCGGCCACCAAACCCCAGGTTTCCAGCTGGATGAGGGGTTTCTTGATTCCTTCCAGAAAAGTTGGGTCTTTTACTTGTTCGTTTCCTGTGATGTGTTTATACTTGGACAGAAGGGCCACAGCAGGGATGCTTTCAGGGCACATTTAGGGAAAGCCAATCTCACTGGAGTCATGAATGCCAGATGTTAAACCAGTGTGTGCTGCTGAGCATGCTCTGTGTGGGAGGCAGGGCACCAATCATGGGCAAAGGGAGCTGCTGTCCTGATCTGTGGTCTTTCCTAGATGCAGACAAGGCCTGGTAGAAACTGATTCATTTAAAAACTAATAGCAATAATAAAAGAAGCTGCTAACAAGCATGTAAAAATTACCTGAGAACCAGATAGGCTGATGGTATTTCATTTCTACCAGTCAAAGAGAAGCATTCCATAAACCCAAATCTTCCTAAAGCAAGTGACTTGCCGCTGGGAACCATGGGAGGCAAAATTTAGGAGACCCATCTGTAGAGTGGCCATAGTAAAAATGTTAACTGACATTATTTCCAGAAAACAGACACAGAGCTGTTTTGATTAGGTCTAAGGTACTCATGTGAGCGCCCTTCTCAGACAGTGGCCATGGGCAGTGAAACAAAATTTGGAAAACTTATACTGGTTTTAATTACAAATCCTGTTTGACTGGAATACTTAAGGTTCACAGAGCCTGGTTTTCATAGAACTGTTTTCTGTTTGAAACACTCCAAACAGAAAACAGTTCTACATAAATCTTTCATGCAAACATTTACTGTGCTCCTAGTATGTGCCAAATACTAGACTTTGATGAGCCAGTCTTGATTAAAGAATATCCACACACTACTGAATTTCTCGGTAGAATTTGGAACCATAATTCACGCCTTCACCTTAAAAGTTCCCTTTACCTGCTAGAAAAGGCAGCCGCCAAAACCACTCTGGCCCTTTCTACTAATGTTCTCCGTAGTCCTGCCCCCATTTCATTCAAAATCAAAGCGGGGAAGGGTAGCATATCAAAATCATTTAAGGTCATTTTTTTTTCAATAACAGAGATACTTTCCATGCCCATTTGAGAATCACTGTGATATGGACCAGTCACTATTTCCAGCTGGTATAAATCATATCCCTCATGAGTTTTGGGATAAAAGGAAAAAGCCAAAGGTCTCTGTATTTAAAACACTTCTTCTTGATGATATCATCTATGCTGGTGACTTCAACTATCACCCACATGCTGATGATTTCAAAGATAGTATTTTAAGCCCAGACCTACTAAGTGTGCAAATACCTGGTAGAGTAGTTTTCAGATTACCTAATAACTCAAACTCAACAAATGCAATATCAGATCTATTATAATTTTTTTCTCTCTCCTTTCTTAATGTATCCAGTTAGTGAACACTGCATACTACGCATCCTACCCCACATATATAAAATCTTTAGCCAAGCTACTTCTCTTCTTCCACAGGAATACAGCTTAAGTTGGCCTACTATGTGATATTCTGCCCACACATTTGCAGTGGAATCCTTACTTCTCCCTACCTAAAGTTATAGCAAATTATTCTCCACACATTTATGATTCCTACTGGTAAAAGGAGGAAGTCCCAGAATGCAGCACTCATTTGCTAACAGTTTTTTAAATGTCCACAGTTTTTAATAAGCTTAGAAAAGTAGAATTAGGCCCTCCCTGGTGGTGCAGCAAGTTGGAACGTTGCACAGAGAAGCTAAGCCACGCCGTGGCCACTTCAGTGCAAATTTGATCCCCAACCAGGGACCTGACCCACATGGTGCAGTAGACCTCTCCTGTCTCACCTGCTGCTCCCCTCAGCAGTGTACTTTGCTGATCTGCCTGTTCTGCTCCTCCCCCTGTTTCTGCTAATTCCTCTCACTGCCCCTGCACCTCCAGCTCATTTCTGTATGCCTAAATAAATAAAATCTTTTTTAAAAAATAGTCAGCAGAATTAAAAAAAAAAGTAGAATTAACACATCAAACTGGATCTTAAGTGAATATTTGCTTTAAAATAAATGTTGAAATAAAAATCACATGATGTAACCTAATTCAGGTAGTATGCAGATATTTTTAAATAGTGGGGTCCTCCCTGGTGGCACAGGGGGTTAAAGCACAGCACTAAGAAGCTAAAGTCACTTCAGCATGAGTTGGATCTCTGCCCCAGAGGTGATCCACATGGCATGGCAGAACTCTCCGCCCGCTGCTCCCCTCAGCAGTGTACTTCATCAGTCTGCCTGTTCTGCTCCCCACTCTGTCTCTGGTAAATCCTCTCATGGCTCCTGCTCCTCTGGCCTGTACCCCAGTTCTGTATGCATAAATAAATAAATCATAAAAAAAAAAGAGATAAAAGTGGTAAGTTAATCAACAAAGTTTGAGGAGCTTGGTGCTATACAATAGGTCCAAACTTCTTAACATAATATTGCAAATGTTATATGCATCCTCTTCATCTCCAGCTACTTCTTTCCACAGTCCTTGCACTTTAGTCAAGCCCTTTGTGTATCAGCTCTGCTGCATAATAAAACACCCAAACCTAGTGGTCCACATTGTTGAGTTTATAATTGTGCATATCAGCTGAGTCATTCTGTTTGGACTCACAACAGATTTCCCAAGGATTTTCCCATGTCTGTGGTCAAATACTTGATCAGCTGGTAACTATTCATTCACAGATCGTTAACCAGAGCCTCTGTTTTCCTGCAGGTGGCCACTTACCTTGTAGCAGGATGTCCCAGGCTCTTTCACTATATGCTCTCAGAATCCAGGTACAGAAGCCCCAAGGCATAAACACTTTCCAAGTCTCTGCTGATTTCATATTTGCTAGTGGCCGTTGGACAAAGCAACTCACATGGTCAACTCAAATTCTGTGATGGGGGAAATTAACTCTACTTCTTAATGGAAGGATTTCAACATTACACTATAGGAGTCATATACAGGAAAGGGAAAAACTTGTGATTATTATTACAATCTACCCTGCCGTCCCTGTCATAAACAAGCCAGGCATATTCACCCATGGCCTGGTGCTATTGCCATCACCTAAAATGAATCATCACCCTCCACTGTCCTGCAAATTCTGATCTTTTGACCTTCAAATTCCTGCTCAAATATAGCACTCACTAAGATCTTCCCTCTAATTATTCCTTCACATACCCATGATCCCTTGCATATGTTTCTGCTATAGCATTCAGGGAATTGTGTTATAGTTATTTATAATGCCTCCCTAAATAGACTGCCTTTGTACCAGCAGCATCTAGCACAGTGCCTGGCAAAGAACATGCATTCAATAAATGTTCACTAAATTGAATTGAATTTAATAAATTCAAAACAAAGATTAAAGTCTCCTTCAAAAAAGCCTACATTTAAAAGATTAAGATGCAAATATACAAAACTGATCTTATGAGTTAGTAAGACTAATTAGATCCACCTCATCTAATTCGAAGGCCAGCAGGGCAGTGCTCCCAGCCAAAAAGCATTTTCCTGTAGGACTGGCACATGGCCTAAACTTCAGTGTAGATTATTCTACAACTTAAAAAGCTTTCCTGCAGTGCAAAATCACAGGCTTTGGCGTCTAAAACACCAAGACTTGAAACCTAGACCCTTGTGTGATCCTCACAACTTAGCGTTCCACCATTTTTTCCAACTATGCAGTGTGATCTGTGTCACAGTAACATATAACGTGCCTAGCACAGAGCTTGCCACCCACACTAATTACACATCAAACCTTATTTTTTTATTGTAAAGTAAATCACCTAGGAGGAAGTAACCTCAAACCTTTATCATAAACATGAGAAAGAGTGGAAGGATAGGAAGAGTGTGAAATTAATTAGTAGTTAACTTCACAGTTTTAAAAAGAGCCAGACCTATAGCTAGTAATTAAAAGTTATATCAGTTTTCAGTGACTCCATCAAGGAATAAAGTGTCCCCTGACCCTCAGAGGATACAACGAAAATTTCTGGTGATGCCAGACTTAGAAATCTTTGCATAATTTTGCTGGACATCGATATATAATCAACATTTACATAAAAACTTAAGTAAAACTACCAGGGAGGTAGTTAAAGAAGGAAAGAGGCTGTTTGAAATAATGTTGCTCTAATCTTTTTAACTCATATTCCCTTCACTGGTTTTCCTTTTACATTTAAAGGGGAGAGTTATGGTGACAAAGATTTATTTTTTCCTCCATACCTAAGAATACAATTTGTTAAGTGAGAAAGAAAAGGCATACAATTCTAAACTTCAAATTGTATCACTTCTAAAAGAAATGTTAGCATCAAAATCAATATAAAGCGAGTTTTAGACACAAGGAAATCCTGTTTCAAAGTAAAGTTAAATTTAACACACTTTAATAAACTCTGTAAACTTCTATAATCCAAGTTGGAATTTACCTCCTTACAGGAAGTCTCTAAATTGTCCCTCCTGGGGCTGTTCTCACATCCCAGTTGCAGTTCCAAAACACTCTGTCCTCAGGGCACACAAATCAATGCACATTTGTTGCTGTCTAGCACTGTAAATAAATCTCTGTTATTTCCCCTGTCATCTTTCACCCAAGCTACACTGTAAACTTCCTGGTACCCAGGATTCTGCTTGCTGCATTTCCCTATTCCACTTCTCCCCACTCCCAGATTATACTCAATAATTTATGACCGACAGGAAATATAGATGTAGCACTGGCTGATGGTAAACTCCATGGTCTACTCAAATATAGATCAAGACGTCCAGAGACTATAAAGACTGAAAAATTATGGTACACCTCATCCACATGTAAATCAACATCAAAGATATTAAACCATGAAGAGAAAGCATAGGTATCCTGATTAAAGCTTTTGTCTGCCAAATTGCAGACAAACTCATCAAAGGTTGAAGTCCTCTCTTTTCTGCTTCTCATTGTGAGGGGAGAAGAAAGGGTTGGTAGGGAGGGAAGAAAGGAGAGTGGGAGAGAGACACACACATAGATAGAGACACAGGGAGACAGAAAAAAAGTTGTGTGCCTGCAAGAAAGAGAGATCACACACAAGTCTACAGATTTCTTGGTGCTTGGGTGTTCTGTAAGATACACCAATTCTAGTTTGACTTCATAAAATTATGTCAGGTTACTAAAGATGGGAATGTGTGCTATAGAGTATTTCCTAAATCAATATGTTTTGCTGTTTCTTCCAAGTGTCTAAATTCTATTATAGGATTATAGCAGGGCAAGTTAACATAATCTAAATAGAAACAATATAGCATATTGCTTTACCTATTATGATTGTAGTTGTATTTAGAAAGGGGTGTGCAATAAATGACTATCCACAAAGTACTGAAAAGCACATGTTTTTTGAATTGTATTTCATTAGATTCCAATGTTTGATTAAGGCAACAAACACCAAAATATATGTGGATAAATATTTTCACAGTGGTCATGAAGTTTAGGTTGTAGACATTTAATTATAAAGCCAAAACAAAACCACCACAGTTGCAACTAAAATTAAAATATTTTCATTTAAAATGTGATCCTCATCTTCATAACAACAGATATTGCTTAATACTCTCATTAACTTAGAAATCTTTTGGCTTGGATATAATTATTTCTGCTGATCTGCTTTTACTTCCATATTTTAAAATCTGAGTGTATTCCCCGTGAAATGTTTAGCTACTTAGGAAAACATCATGGGGAAACCAGAAACTTCTCATGAAGGTACAGACACTTCTGATTCGATACATAATTTACAATTTTTTTAACCCTATGCATACAGTGCAATGCAACTAGAATGCAAATTTTAGGAACGAAATCAAATAATTTAGTAGTCTATAATGTAATCAGATGTGAACGTTCTTCTCTGAAATGGGTCCAACTTTAAAAAAATCCAGAAAAATGGTTTCGTTGGTGGCTTTGGTCTAGGAGTGAAGGGTGTATTATATCCATTAAATAGGAAGCCAAGGATTACTGGAACAAATATTACAGCTCTGTAAAATGAGTGATGGTCTTTGCAAAGGCCAAGACTGGTTTCATCTTTCTTGATATTTTATCACTGATTTGTTCTTAGCCATGTGCAGTCACTAAGGCCAGCAGAGGTAACAAGTGTTTGATGTATGATGCTTGAGCCACTTTTGTCAGACTGCATTTATTATAAACTATCCTAAGACTTGGTACTCATAGGGGTACATTCGTGGGCTTCAGGTTTTTTTTTTTTCCTTATTTCTAGTGAAGGATCAAACAAGTATGATAATTACAATAGTACCACCTAAAGTTCTACAAAAATAACACGTATCTGTTTCCTTGCAAGAAATGTCTTGCCATTGCAGATTTAATAAATGACTGAGGAGCAAGCACCTTAATTCTCTTTGTTTGCTGCCTGATGTGAACTTCTTACAGCACATCCTGACCTATGGGCATGTATTATCCATTTCAGTTCAATTCATCCTTTACCATCTGCAACAAGCCAAGAAGTTCTCTGTGAGTTGAAAAGAAATTTCAAGAGAGGAGGGGTGTGTAAAAACACGTTTAGTATTTCCTGCTTACAAAGGGTCCATTCTAAATGGTTTCTGAGCATTTTTGTATCTTTTTACACACTGCAAATCAGCTCAGATATCTTAATCAGTGGCTAGAAACATCCTTATCAGTAACATATTCATGAAAGATTTTATGTGTATGAGCTGCAAAATGTTTGGCAGAGACCCAAGAATAGAAAGGAAAGAATATGGTAAAGAGTTGATAGAATAGCTTTGTGTTTCAACCTTACTCATTTTGAGTATTTTCTATCACCTCTGTTTGTTCTGTTTGGAAGGATAATAGACAAACCAAGAGAATGCCAACATTCTGTGACTTGATTTCATCTCTATACAGACACACAATGTACAATGATCCAGGACAGGGAGCATATCTATATACACGGTGGTGAATGCAAGCACCTATATACATACTTGTGTCTCCTAAATTTTTCTATTCATAATAATTATTTTATGCAAATGTTAGTCCTTGACTGTTTTGACTGTTTTGACTATTCAATCACCATCTAGGCATCATTTCATAATAAGCAAGAGTAGTTCTTGACAATTTGTGTAGTCAATGGTCTTCTCAAACTGGGCCACCCCCCTTGGAAGTTAGGAGCCACAAGAGCAGACTGTGTGTGCGAAAGAGCAAGACAATTCATTAGCTGATTCTGCAGCAACTCAAAGTGGCGAGGGATGTCAGCCCCGGCTCTGCTGCTTCGATACTAATGAGAGTCATTGCATATTCATAACCCCAAATACAGTCAGCTTCTTGTAAAAACTTTTGTCACCCAGGCTTCATGGCAAGAGCAAAAAGTACTGCACAATTTGTGTCGTGGCACTTCCGCCAAGTGAGTGCAAGAGCAAGATTGATTGTTTTGCAACCTAGCCTGACGGGCCACTAAAAGATACCGCCCCAAGGGTCCCCAAACTCTGCTTAGTTTGATTGCAAAACCCCAGATAATCAAAGAAACAGGAAAAAAGAGGCACTGGTGTTGAATGTGTATGTTGACACATACATATACACCGTACATTAAAAAAAAAAATCTATCAAAGAGTACTTCAAACAAGGAATGTTGGCTTTCTCAGTGTTCAAAGTAATTGTCTGTTAAGAATGCAAAACCACTCATATCAATCTTCCCATGTTGAAAGAAGAATGGTGTGACCCAGTAAACTTTCCTCAGGTTCCAGAAACACAGTCACATATCTTAACTGCAACACATTTCTGAAAGTATTTGCCAAAAAGTATTTGAAGTTTCCTGTCATTATCAATACCAAAGCTGAGTGAGATAAACCTGTCAGCCCAGCCAAATCTAGAGCTACCTAGAATCCAATTCCTCGGGCATCTTTTTATGTTGTTGTCACTGCTCTTATCCTTTATCATCATCATCATTCTAACTAGCTTCCACAGGTGAGTCATTCTGTGTGCTGGCCTGGAAATCCCAAGGGGCCACCACTGTGCCATTTGACCCCAAAATGCCTCTCTGTTTGGGGTAGCCACCACCATCCCCTGGAGTCAGAGAAAGGAAATGTGTGTTTCAGCATCCACTTTGAAAAAGCCTTGAGCGTTTTCTCACTCGTAATGATGTCTTCAGCTGGAATGTCAATACGCTTCCACATTTTCTGACAGGCTATAAACTACTCATAAAAATTAAATAAAACAGGACAGTGAAAGAAAAGTTTCTAAATTTGATCACACTTGAGTTGTTAAAATTTATTTCCAGACGCACAATGTGTATAAATATCTGCATAGCTAGACAAATCAGGACAATTGAGACGAAGGTGGGAGCAGAGGGTGAGGTGCTGTGGGGGAGGGGCTCACCAAACTGTTTTGTATCTTAGTCAGACACACAAGCTTCAAAAATAGAAGGATTTGTGTTTATGATTGATTGAGGTAACTGATTATCCACAGATATTTTAAGTGTTGAGACATTAAATTGTCAGCTCTATCAGTTTGATTGCAGTAAAACATGAAAACATTGACTTTTGTCTAGTTAGAGAAATTTATTTTTCCCAGAATGACAATCCTTTAAGTAAAAGCCAGGCAGTTTGCCAGCTTTCCATGTCATACACTGAAGTTTGCAAATGCAACCCATATTTTCAAGTGTTTTTCAAGGTTCAATGAATGGTGTATAGGTCTTTTGCAAATAGTCTTGTAATAAACAGATTCCTGCAGTATGCTTCATTCTTCAAGCCCGAGGAGAGTATTTTCTCATGTTGAGAAACAAACACTGTAGCTTTGTATTCTTGGAGAATATGTGACTAGTGCTCTTCAGTTATTTAAAGTATCTCTCAAAAATAAAATAACTCTCTTTAGACCACCATGCTGTGAACAAGTTTGATTAATATGTTTTATAAGCCTGAAATAAATGCTCATCATAACTGTCAGTATGCTGACAGCTTTCAAAAGTCTTTGTTCCCAGAATGAGTAATTTTTCTGATCTTCTTTAAGATACCGTATATTTCAACCTAAAAGAAAGGAGTTATAATCAAGTAATTTCTACAAATTTGACTGCCATTAAATCAGCCTTCTATTCTGAAGCCTTATCTTCACTATGTAAGTACATACCATTTTATAAAATAAAACTACCATATCATATTTGTTATAATCACTTATACATTATTGCTAATCAGAACACCCCTCCTTTTCATTGGGCAGAAGAGTGCATCTAGTGTTTACAACCTCGTCTAGTCCATTATAAAAATCAAATATGTCATATGCTTTATATATAGCCAATCTTTTAAATAAAATCTGCTATGGGAAATCATCACTATGTCTGATGATTTAAATGAAAACACCAATCAAAAGACAGATGTGGCCATTAATTATACTCACACACCAATATCTTTATCTTTACTGTAGACTTTCCAAGCATGAGCCATGATCATTAAAATAAAAGATGTTTTACTATATACCAGAGACATTTTATGGGGGTGGAGTGGAAAAGAGGATCAAAAATGGGGGGTAGGGGAGAAGTGCACTGGACTATGGTGATGGCACATGGGTGATTTGGTGATGGGAAGTCCATGGGGATTACAACTGAGATGGAAAAAGGCACAAAATGATGTAAACATAAACTATTACATTATTAGAAAATAAATAAATAAAAGATGTTCTAAAGACCAGCAGACCATTCAGGACTCCACGCCTGGTTTCTACAAACAGCAGTAGTTAATGTCTGAAGCAAAGAGACCACCTGAGAAGCAACTAAGAGTGATGCTTCTTTGAATTTTTTAGCCAACCACCTAGCATCCTGGAGCTCTGGAATTGGGTATCCTTTTTAGTGTTGTTTCTGTTTTTGTTTTATTGTTATTCTATTTTTCTCTTACAATGTTTGCTTTCTTTTCTCAAGTGTATCCCATAGAATCCCCATCATCAATTCACCCTGCCCTATCCCCATCGCCCCATGTGCTCTTCCTGTCCTTTTGACTCCTCTCCACCCATACCCTACAGAATGGCTGATTTATAGTTGTTTATTTTTGTTTGTTGTGTTGCGTTTTTTCTTTTTTTATCATTGTTTTTTTTTTTTTCCTTTATCCCCTATATTCCTCTTGTAAGTGAAACCATCTGGTATTTTTCTTTTCCCTTCTGACTTATTTCACCATCCTCCTTATCATATATCAGAGCACAGTAACTATTAGAAGTGGTCATTAAATTATTCATGCTCCTACTTCTTTATTCCAACTACAACTGATACTTCATTGCTGTTCTGTGGGAAAACCACACAGAGCATCCTGTCTATCACCACTGTGGATTGTAGTTCCTGCTGTCAACATGCTTTCTTTCTCAATTTAGTGCCACCTACTTTCACACAAAGCCCATAAACATTAAAATTATAATTTTCCACCTAACATCTTTTTTTTTCATCTAATTCAAAGAAAGGAACATTTTTATAACAATAGTTCATTTTACTCTGATATAACCTTTGTCTATAAGTTGTCACTGTTTATTTAGTTGCTTTAAGAATTACCAAAACAACCATACGCTAAATTCCTTTTTTGCCCCTTTTTTTTATTTATATTTTATTGAGGTAATGTTGGTTTACAACACTGTATATGTCTTAGGGGTATACATTCACCTCTCTACAAATGTATGTCACCACACCACCTCCACAACCAAAGTACCAGTACCTAGCAACCACAAAACCTCCACCAATATCTAAATTCTGTGTGTGGTATGAGTTAGTTTCATCCTTTTGCATGTGGCGGGTTTATTTTCCCAACACCATCTACTTTTATTATTTCCTTCCTTCTATTGGCGTTTGGCTTTTCTTTTTTTTTTCTTCTTGCTGTCCCTTTAAGTACAACATTCAATTGTTTATTCGAGTTCTTTCTCGTTTTGTATGAAGGCCTATGTTGCTATAAACTTCCCACAGTGATTTTTGCTATTTCTCATAGGTAGCTCTTACCTTCATTTTCACTTAGGTAATATTTAATTTCTTCTTTGATATTATCATCTACCAAATAGTCATTCAGTAACATATTGTTTCCTATCCACATATTTGAGGACTTCCCAGTTTTATTTGGGGGTGGGGGTGGGGGGGTAGCTGATGTTTAGTTTTATT
>NW_004567108.1:24541070-24563871 GCF_000260355.1 Condylura cristata | reverse complement strand
CGCCATGTGGTCACCTCCGGGGCAGGCGGGAATGGAACTCAAGTGGAAGTGGCTTTAGCTTCTCAGTGCTGTGCTTTAACCCGCTGCGCCACAAGGGAGGGCCATTCATGGGTTTATTGATGCTTGCTTTGTGGCCCAACATGTTGTCTAGCCTCAAGAATGTTCCATGTGCTCTTAAGAAGAATGTGTACTCAGTTTTGGCGGCCCTTTAAATGTCTGTTGAGCTCTTCATTGAAGTCTTCATTGAAGACTATTGTTCTCACGTGTGATTTTCAGCCTTGTTTATTGGGTATAAGCAGGGAAGTTCTCAGTTGTTACTTCTTCAGATTAGATTTCTGCCCCTTTCTCGCTTCCTTAGGAACTACTATGAGATAAATGTACCTCCTCTTAATGTTGCCCATAAGTTCCTTACATAGTATTTACATAGTATTCTCTTTTTTTTTTTTAACTCCTTTACTTCTTTTTGTTGCACTTTTTGGATGCTTTCCAAACTTCCTATTTCCAACTCTCTAAGTCAATCCACCACATCAGTTTTACTGTTGAACCTACCTACTGAATTTTTAAGTCCAACTATTATATTCTTGAGCTCTTTGATAATTTTTACATATTTTTCTGTCCTTGTAGTTTCATTTTGTTCATCTATTCTTCCAATTTTAATGAGTATGCTTCTTTGATTCTTCTCCATGTGATTTACCTAGTTCTGTTCCATTAAGATTTTTCTCAAGGGTTTTGTCTTGATTGATCATTTGCAGTGAATTCCCCTGCCTCTTCATTCTGCTTGGTGTGCCCTGTTTATTTTTTCAGATTAGGCTAGTTTCCTAGTCCTGTGGTAATGGTGTAGTAGAAGAACTGAAGTTTTCAGGGTATTGGCCTAGAATGTTGGTCATGGATGTTGGGCTTTCTATTTTTGTATAGGCTTAAGCCTCATCACCTATTGGGATGACTTGAGTTCAAGAGCCAGTAGCTGCCATAAAGTGCCATAAAGTGCCAAAGGCATAAGCTTCACTGGGTATTAACTGCTACTTGAGAAGAGGAAGAAACCTATAACTTCCATCAGAATAAAGCCAATTCCATTGGCAGTGCTCTCTCAGAAGACCTAAGGAGAAACTGGCCATACACTTGAAAACTATTTTTGTGCTCAGCAAGTTCCAAAGACAGAATCTTTCCCCTGTAGGAAGGCCAGGCCAGAATGGACATGGAGTATGGTCTGGGGTAACACGTAGGCAACATGTTTGCATACTATGTAGTAGGTCAACTGTCTAAAGCCTACCGAGCCAAAACAGTGGGAAGGATGGAAGTCTCCCAGTACCACCTAAGATAGCTGCAAACAACCCTGGATGTTTCTATGGTCTGCTCCTAGTTGGTCCAGCACAGTTCTCTTTTAAATGCAGTTGCTCCAACACAGATGTATTTCTGCTGTGCCTATGGGATAAAAGATAACTCCAGAACCTCTAGTCTTTCATCTTGCATTTTCTTCATTTTGATATAAACATTATTCAACATTTAATAAACTTAATTTATATTCCTTTTTCCTTGCCTTTAACACTTATGCCATAACTACCCTTATAATTTCTGATATGTTGTGGCAATTCTGAAAACAGAGTTTTTTTTATGTCTCATATACTTAATCCCCCACTTTTGTTCCATGTCATTACTTCAAGGTTTTAGTATTTTTCGGACAAATTAGGTCAAAAGAAGGGCTTTGTTTTGTGTCCCTTTGTTGGTATTTTCCTTTAAAGAAACTAGAATTCCATTACAATCAAACTAAAATAATCTATATGATACTTGTTTGTTTATAATAATTCCCTAATTTCTGTGCTCCACAATGATTTGCAGGCCTTCAACTACTGTGCTTCTTGAAGTGTTGTACTGCACAGGATTATGTTGTTAATGCTAGGAAACATAGAAAAATGGCATGTAGTTCATTTGACATTTGGGTTCCTTTCTTTTTGACATTACAGGGACTGGTTTCTAAGTACATAGAAAATACTGACTCAGTACAACTGTAAAAGCAGCCGCAAGCATGATGCTTTTCACATTACTCCTTTGACTGCTCTCTTCTCTATGAGTCATTTTTCTAATCATCTGTCATCTAACTTTTAAAGTTCACTATGACTTAGTCATTCTGGTGATAGCAACCCTCCTTACCATGATTAAACATAAACTACACTGATCAGAATTCCTACACTCCTGGGCCCTCTCTGGTGGCGCAAAGGATTAGGACACAGCACTGCAAGCTAGCCACAGCCACTTCCTTGACAGTTGGATCCCTGACCCCAGAGGTGACCCACATGGCACAGCAGACCTCTCCTGCCCCACCCACTCGGCTCCCCACTCTGAATCTGGTGAATCCTTTCACCAACCCTGCACCTCTGGCCTGTACCCCAATTCTATTTGCATAAAATAAAAGTAATTTTTTTTTTTTAATTCCTACACTCCTCCAGTGAGAATGGCACATCTTCAAACAACTAGCAACAACAAATGTTGGCGAGGATGTGGAGAAAAAGGAACTCTCCTGCACTGCTGGTGGGAATGCAAAATAGTACAACCACTATGGAAAGCTGTTTGGAGGTTCCTCAAACTGCTTAACATGGAGCTTCCCTACGACCCAGCAATCCCACTCCTCGGTATCTACCCAAAAGACACAAAAACACTGACTCAAAAGTTACCTGCACCCCCATGTTTATTGCTGCTTTATTCACAATTGGAAAGACATAGAAATAGCCCAAATGCCCAAAAATGGATGACTGGATTAAAAAGATGTGGTACATATACACAATGGAATATTAACTCAGCAACCAAGAAAAAGAAACACATGTCTTTTGCAGCAACATGGATGGAGCTGGAAAAGATCATACTTAGTAAAATAAGCCAGAAAGAAAAGGAAAAATACCGGATGGTTTCTCTTATAACAGGAAGATAACAGAACAAGCGAGAAAATAGTGATAATGATGTACAGCTATATACTAGAGACATTTTATGGGGGTGGAGTGGAGAATGGGATCAAAAACAGTGGGAGGAGGGAAATGTACTAGACTATAGTGATGGCACATGGGTGATTTGGTGATGGGAAACCCAAGGGGATTGCAACTGAGATGGAAAAATGCACAAAAATATGTAAAAAATAAACTTACAAAATTAAAAAAAAATCCTACACTCCTTCCTATGCCACATTCCAGAGGCATATATAAACCTAAAGAAAAATAAATTATATTGCAGATACCCAAATAAATTTTTTCTTAACTACCTATAGGCAATCTCTCATATTTCCTTGAATCTATGGGCCAAAGATAGACTACCTTACTGCATATTATTTTCCATGTTTTTTATTTATGTACCTATCAGTATTTATCACACTATTTGCACATTAGTAATAATTAAAAGGACTAGTAATCTCTTCTCATATCTAAGGAAATATTAGATATCCTTTCTATAAAATTGTCATTGGATGTAAAACTATTTGCTTTCTCCTCTTTCATTGCTGAAAGGAATTATCTCTTTAGAGCAATAATTCTCAAATTATACTCTGAGGTGTGTCGAGGGGTCCTTCTTAGAAGAAAAAGAATGAAGGGAGTCGACACCAAGTAGAAGGCACTCCATGTCTAATGCACTGAGCAGAACACCACTTTTGTCTATGACTTATTACTTTAAAGTAATTTGAAACTTGCAGAAATGCATAATATAAAGAACTCCTCTATGTGTGCTTAATCCACATTAACATTTGCCACAGTTGTTTTGTTATTCTTTCCTACTCTGCTCCCATATTTTCCTCTTCTCATAATTATTTGTAAGTTACAAATGTCATGTTTCATTACTTCTGAGTACTTCAACATGTATTTCCAAAGAAGGATATTCACTTATATTGTCATAGAAAAATTATCAAAATCAGGAAATTCAATATTAATAAAATGCTGTTGTGTCTATCTAAACTATAATTTATTTAAATTTTGCCAACAGAACCAAAATATTCTTTGTAACAATTTTTGTTTCTCTGGTCCAGAATTAGTCATTTCTGTCTTTCACTACATTGGTATTTATGGATAATACAAGCAATTTCTTTTGTAAAAATTCCTCCTTTTGGGTTTTCTAATATTTTTCATACTTATATTTTTAGATGACCTATATAGCAACCCTGAAAATATTGTATGATGTATTTTTCTCAGTGTATCACATTAAAAAGCACATGATACTATGTTGTCTAATTATTAATGTTAACTTTAATTAATTACTTAAGAATTTAAGAGAATGTTCACCAGGTTGCTTTACTGAAACACCTTGGTTTTCCATTGTAATGAAAGAGTAATTCACAAAGAGAATTTTTTTTTAAGACTTATTTATTTATGCATACAGAACTAGGGTACAGGCCAGAAGTGAAGGGGCTGTGAAAGGATTCACCAGAGACAGAGTGGGGCACAGAACAGGCAGAATGACAGAGTACTGACAAAGGGGAGCAGTGTGCAGGTGAGGAGAGGTCTGCCACACCATGTGGGTCACTTCCCAGGCAGGAATCAAACTCTTGCTAAAGCGCTTGTGGCTAGCCTCATAGTACTGCACTTAACCTGTTGTGCCACCAGGGAGGGTCCAGGAAGAGAACTTTTAAGACTTCATAATATCCTAGTTCTCAATAGAGGCTAGGGCTGGAGGTGGGGAGCAGAAGGAGAGGGAGTTGATGGTTAGTGGTGAAGGAGAGCAGAGGTAGTAACATACATTTCAAGAACGTGATTCTATACCCCTAAATCATACACATTGTGAGCCTACCTCAACTCCATAAACAATATAATTTTTTATTAAAATAGATATCCTAGAACTCATCATGAAAATCTCACCTACTGGCCTTAGTATCCATTGATGGTATTTGTCTGATGATTAAAAAGTTCCAAAATAGTGATTTGCTAATAGTATTATTCCTCCTGCATTGATTAGTTGGTACGCCACCCCCTTGAGTTGTGTTTTTTTTTTTTTATTCTAAGTGTGGTATGTGGATTACTTTTAATTATACGAATAATATTTTATTTGTCTCATTCTTCTGAGAAAATCTTAAATGGTCTCTGATTAAATTGTCTCTGATTTGGCATATGATCCAACTCCCAAAGCATTTTGACATGAACCTAACATTTTTGAACCTGCAAAACCACTTTCACTTATTTTATATTTCCAATTAATGCATTTACAAGTTTGAAAATGATTGATTTTTCTATAATTCTTTTTTCTCCAATGACGGCCTTATTTTAGGTCAGTTCTACATAAAGTATGTAGGATTAAAAGAAGACTGCGATCAAATGAAGGCTACTCTTGTGTTCTATCACCATGCTGCCCACTACACTGTCCCTCCAGCCTTCCAGGTATTTCGCATAGGTGCTTGGTATATAGTATCCTTTGCCTGGAAACTTCCCCCTCCTGCAAAGCTCACTACCACTTTTCACATCTCCTTCAATTCATCACTCAAATGCTTCTCACAGCGGCCTTTTGGACTACTTTTATTATGTCAGAACAACAGTTTCAAGTACCTTAAAGCACTATTTGAAAAATTCTTTGAAGAGCTTATAGTACACAAACACTACTATGTTTTTGTGCCAATAAATTGGAAAATGTTCATGAAATGGACAAATTACACAAATTCCTAAAATGATGAAAAAAAAACTTCCAATACTGAATCCGAAATAAATAGAAAATACAAATATTGAAGTACAAGCAAGGAAATTACAAAGGTAATAAAAATCTATCCACCCCTAACCCCCCAAAAAGAGCAAACAGTCAAATAGTTTCACAGGAGTTTTTCAAAACCTTCAAGGAGAAACTAAAACCTATCTTTCCCAATATTTTTCAATTATTTAAGAAAAGGAGGGCACTTCCAAACATTTTTTATGAACTCAGCATTACTGTGATACCAAAAGCAGACAAAGATAGCACAAGGATTAAAAAAAAAAAATACAAACTGATATCTGATGAACACAGATGCAAAAACCTTCAGTAAATATCTTGATGAATCCTCCAAGTATACTTTTTTGTTGGTGTTCTCAGAGGTAAGGTTTTCACTCTTCTGAACTAGCTGACCAAAGATCAGAGCTACAGCCCTGGCTATACACATGCAATCCCACACTGCAGTTTCTTATCATTAGATGCCAGAAGCAGGTCCTCCCTGGTGGCTCTGAGGTTAAAGTCTCAGCTATCAAGCTATCTCCAGCCACTGCCACCTGAGTTCCATCCCCAGCCTGGGACTGACCGACATGGCAGAGCAGAAGCCTCTCCTGTCTGGCCAGCTGCTCTGTTCAGCAATGTATTTCAGAGGATCTGCCTATTCTAATCCCTACTCTGTCTCTGGTGAATCCCTCACCCCCTGTACCTCTGACCTATACACCAGTTCTTCTATGAATAAAGAAATAAAAATAAATCTTAAAAAAAAAAGAAAAGACGCTAGTAGCACTTAAAACAGCATATCTGTGTCTTCCTCATTAAATTGTGTTCCAGATAAGGAGGCTGGACCCAGTTCTTATGAATAGACTCACCAACAGCAGGGTATGAATATAAGTGGGAGACAGAATATGAATATAAGTGGGAGACAGAAACAAGCAATCAGGCCCACCAGAGCTGTCTGCAAGGGAGCTGATATCTACTTTCTTGATGATTCTTTTGTCTGCAATTGATGTTCATGTTAAAAAATAAGGAAAAATGATCACTTTTCATACTTTTGAAAAACAAGACTTATGTTTTAGTTACCCACAAATTAACACTTCTGCCCACAGGGAGATCTTGTTGCAATGGAAAATGTCAGAATAGCATAAATGAAAACTTACAAAAATGCTGACTAAAAACTAAAAACCTTATGGATTCACTTCAGCCTTTCAGTGAACAAGATAAAGGTGAGAAACAATGAAAAATAAACCAGAGACAGTGAACCTAAAAAAAAAGAAAGGATAAAAATAAGATGATCATAGAGAAAGCATCTGTCAAGATCTATCATCCATTTATAATAAAATCCTTCACAAAAATGGGTGTAAAAAGAATGTGACCAATATATATACTTCAACATAATAAAGGTCATATATGATAAACCATAGCTAACATTATACATAATGTTGGAAAATTAAAACTTTTTTATAAAGTTAAGACAAGAACGCTCACTCTCACCATTACTATTCAGCATAGTAATGGAAGTCCTATCGAGACCCACTAAACAAGAAAAGAAAATAAAAAGAATCCACTCTGGAACAAAATAAATAATCACTATTTGCAGACAACATGATAATATACATTGAAAACCTTAAAGACACCAATGAAAATATATTAAGAACAATAAACCGTCCAGTAGAATCACAGCTACAAAATCAATATACAAAATGTTGTTGTATGCAAACAATAAACTAGAAAAAAAAACAGAAATCAAGAAAACAATCCTTTTTATGATTGCATCAAAAAAGAATGAAATACCTAAAGGAATAAAATACAAGAGGTGGAAAACCTATACAACAAAAAATATAAAACATTGTTAAAAATGGCCACCCTGTGTTATTTATTTGTGGAACATAAAGAAAACAAAAATCTAAAAAAGACAAAGAAAACAAGACCTAAAACATGCATGACATTATAAATGAACATTACAGCAGTAAATATAACTTCAAATGAAGAAAAAGGGACACTCCTTTGATGTCATCCCTTCAATCCCAAAGTCTTATTTCAATTCCTGATACAAAAGGAAATAGGTGTAGTCCCTGAATGGTTGTTAAAAACATTATCTTAATCTTTACTGGTCTATTTTACCATACTGGCTGACAACCGTTCTAACTGGAATCTAATGTACACATAATCCTTCTGGGCATGGAAACAAAGTAGATGCTACCTGCTGCTTCTGACTCCTTGTTTGACTCCGATTGCAATTTGCTTCCTTATTGCACATGGCACACTTTTCTAACATCTGCTGTGAATTAATCTAATTTAAAGCTGTTTCATCCTAAATAAAAACATCAGTAAATAAGAATAATGTAGAACTATTTGTCTTTTTCTATGGAACAAGCTTGTTTTTTTCTATTAAATCATTGAAAACCAAACAAAAAAGCCCACAACCAAGAATCACTGATAATAAGCAATATGGAAGAGATAGCCATAATGTTTTACAAGTAGTCAAGCACTTTCACTGAATTTCAGCAGACAAATGCACTTTTCCCTGAGCACATTGACTCAATGTACCATTTAATGTGACTTTATTTCATAGAGTAGGGTAAAAAGTGTCCTTGATAAGCAGCAGAATAAGTTCTGTGACTTAGTGGGCTTACCCAAAGCAAACTCAGTAAGTCATTAGCACATCTCATAAGTATCTTAGCAGGTCTTACATTTTCAATTACCTTAACTGGTCTACTAACATGGTCAACATCATATTGTTTTCACCTGCGCTGTGAAGGATATTAGAATTGCTCATTTTTCCCCTCAATTTCTAGTCATTAATCTTTTAAGTTTTTAAGATGCTTCTGCATGGCATCAATATATTGGTCAACATAACACCTACATTAGTAATCATTGAAAAAACGGGCCCTCCCTGGCGGTGCAGCCAGTTAAAGCTCAGCAGTGAGAAGCTTAAATTCACTTCAGCATGAGTTCGATCCCTGCCCCGGAGGTGATCCACATGGCGCCACAGACCTCTCCTGACCTCCCCGATGCTCCCCTCAGCAGTGTACTTCCTCAGTAGTCTTGTTCTGCTCCCCACTCTGTCTCTGGTGAAGCCTCTGACCACCTTCTGTACCCCAGCTCTGTATGCATAAATAAATAAATCTTTTTTTAAAAAAGTTTAAGGGCCCTCCCTGGTGGCGCAGCGGGTTAAAGCACAGCACTGAGAAGCTAAAGTCACTTCCACATGAGTTCGATCCCTGCCCTGGAGGTGACCACATGGCGTGGCAGACCTCTCCTGACCCGCCCGCTGCTCCCCTCAGCAGTGTACTTCGTCATCTGCCTGTTCTGCTCCCCACTCTGTCTCTGGTGAATCTTCTCACCCTCCGCATCTCTGGCCTGTACCCAGTTCTGTACAAATAAATAAATAAATCTTAAAAAAAGAAAAAAAATGGCCCTCCCTGGTGGCGCAGCGAGTTAAAGCACAGCACTGAGAATCTGAAACCACTTCCGCATGAGTTCGATTCCCGCCTGCCGCCTGCCCCGGAGGAGACCACATGGCGAGCCAGACCTCTCCTGACCCGCCCGCTGCTCCCCTCAGCAGTGTACTTCGTCGATCTGCCTGTTCTGCTCCCCGCTCTGTCTCTGGTGAAGCCTCTCACCGCCCCTGAGCCTCTGGCCTGTACCCCAGTTCTGTATGCATAAATAAATAAAAAAAGAAAAAAAAAAGAAAAAAAAAGTTTAAAAAGCAAAATGATGAGAAAATGTAACCTATTCTGCCAACATGTAACTTATTTTTCAAGGGTTAAATGATGTACATTAAACTAGCCTTTAAATCTGGTTACCTAGTAAAATTTTGAGGTTTACCGATAATACATTCTAAAGACCTAAGTCACTTCCCAAGATTCCTACGTCAGGCCTGTAAAATCTAGGTGATTTAAAGTGACATTCATGATTTCCCTCACAAAAAAAAAAAAATGTAAATTCAGTGACCATTTGTTTTTTCACTATAATTATGCTAATTAACCTACAGTAGCAAAGAGGCTAAGATAAAAGGCATACTATAGTCTGGGTTCTCCCTGGTGGTGCAACGGGTTAAAGCACAGCACTATGAAGTTTTCCTAAACCACTGAAGCGAGTTTAATCCAGGGCCAGGGAGCTGAACCACACAGCTTGGCAGACCTCCCTGACCTGCCCGCTGCTCCCTTCAGCAGTGTATTTCAGTTGGATCTGTCTGCTCCCCGCTCTGTCTCTGGTATCCTCTCACCACCACCACCCCCAATACCTCTGGCCTGTACCCCAGTTCTGTAAGCATAAATAAATCTTTAAAAAAAAAAAAGCACACTATAGTCTTCTGTCATGTAAAGAAGAATCACATTCATCACATATGATAAAATACAACCTTCAATCTGTTTAATATTATGTAAGTAGCCATGTGTGGCTGTTAAGTACTTGTATCTAGTCCAAACTGAGACATAGCATTAGTGTAAGATACACCTTAGATTTCAAATATTTAATGTAAACTTGCATTTAATAAAATGGACATCATCTCACTGTAATTGTATACTAAGTGTAAATTTTTAATATATCTGATTAAATAAATTTATTATAAAATTCAACTGATTTTTTACTTTATCTTTCAAACTTTTATCTGTGGCCAAGCTCCTAGCCTAATACTTAACACTCAGAATATGATTATGTCTCTTAATTCACAGATAAATAAAAACAATCCCACCATATGAATTCCTTGAAATTCCCGGTTTATATGTTTAATATGTTTATATATGTTTAATATGACAACGAAAGCATTTTAGTTTACATATGTCACTCCCATTTTCTTTCTATTGAAATGGGCTGGTCTAGATCACAATTATGAATCCAGTTGTATAGTATATCAAATATATTCTGCCATCACACTCTAATTTCTAAGATTGTTAGCAGACCATCAAACTTCATGAGCAACAGCAGAAGATCAAGCCTAAGAGAATTCAGTTTGTAATGAATAAGTAATAAATCTTACACACATCAATGATATCACAGTTATTAACTTGGCAACATGGTAAATGCCTGCTTACAAGTAATTGTCAATACTAGTATTTTGACATAACCAAAATTTATAGATCATATTTTTACCACATTTCCATAAACACCATACAGAATAGCCTTATAAACATATTTCTATGTGCTAGATGTATTTATTTAG
Source organism: Condylura cristata (assembly GCF_000260355.1). Classification (NCBI taxonomy): domain Eukaryota; kingdom Metazoa; phylum Chordata; class Mammalia; order Eulipotyphla; family Talpidae; genus Condylura; species Condylura cristata. The sequence continues at coordinate 24,553,070 of NW_004567108.1, read as the reverse complement.
ATATAATGGGAATTTTAAATTAAATATATCAAAACTTAAATCATTACCTTCTTGATAGGAGACAGTTCTCATTAGTGTTTCTGTGTGTCTCCAACAGGACAAAGATTGAATGGGTTTGCGTGTGGCCCCTTACAAGACTAGAAGGTCACAGGTCCACTGTGTACAGATTCTACCTGGCTCTCACTCAGAATTACAAGAGTCGTGGAACATATGAGGACATGAGGATCACGCTTCCTACTTTGCTTTGAGTAATAAACTACTTAAATCTATCTGGACTCATGCTTCTTTATTGCATGGCACTGTACGGATGTGGTGAGACATACAAGAAGCTCACTGATACTCAGGAACAGCTTCATACTCTTTTCTTGTTCTCAATCTTTGCACAAGCACCACTATCTACTCCACTGCCCTTCCCAGAAACCACAGCACATCTTGGCTCCCCTTCTTACATTCAATACCCCACCACATCCAGTCTGTCATCAAATCCCATTTATTCTACCATCTAAATCTCTAACTTGTCTACTCCTTTCCCTATTCCCTCCACCATCCCCAACTTAAGGTGATCCACTCACCAAAAGAAATAATTTACAACAATCCCTGCAGTATCACCCTACTTCATCCATTTTTCACATTGCAGCAGGAATGATTGTTTATGACATCTCTTTGCCTTTGAGATAAAGACAAAACTTCTTAGGGTAACAATGCATTTCAAGGTCAAGACTTTTATAAAATGTTTATCAAAATTTCATTTCTGATCACCTCACCTGGGTGGGAGCAGGACACAGAAAGGGGAAAATTAAGAGATTATCTCACTTTAAAATAAAAGAGCAAAAGACAGGTTGTTGTCTCAATAGACACAGACAGGCAGGTAAAGGTGAGTCCCGGAGGCCTCAGTGCCTTTCTGGGGGTTTTAATGATCTTTCTACACCATTTGTAGTGAGGCAACAAGGTGCAGGGCAGTTAGAGAGCCAGGGTGGGGGTGCGGTGGGGGGCAGGCAGGAAGAGTACCGAGGCTGGCAGTCTTCCCAGCCCCCAAAGCATCTTTACTTTCTGGGCTGTGGCGTTGTCTCATGGCTCTCCCTCTCTAACCATTCCACCATTGACTTCACTGCAGTCTCAGATCCCAGACCTCCTAAGCACAGGTGTCCATGCTTCTGTATGCCCACACCATAGGCCAACTGCCCTCATCAGTCAGCCAGGCTCTGAGCCCACACTCCCAAGGGTTTTCTGCATTCAAAGCCGCAGGTGATAGCCACAGAGGCCAACGGCTTGAAAGTCAGAGCAATCTTCATTCACCCTACAGTGGGTATGATGGACCTTAAGTGAATGTCATAGTCCCTCCCTTTCTTATTCATGAAGATATGAGTCCAACCTCACTTAGTGCCTTCCTCCCTTCAAACTGGCAACCAAAGGGGTCCCAATGTAAGCCAGATGGGATATTATAATTTTATTCATTGCTAGTCACATTTATTCTGATGAAGAGAATTTTCAGGCTGCAAACAAATACTGTGCCTTCTTGTAGCTAGACTTTGGGTGAATGTCATCTATCGTTTCTATTTTAATTCATGATACTTCATCAAACTTCAACCAGTGACTGGTTGTGGCTAAAGAATTTTGATAGAGAAAGCTAAGCGAAATCCAACATTTTGTAACAAACTGAGAGCTTAAGTACAGTACTTGCACCACTCTATAGCAGGCTGAATAGAAAAGAAAAAGCGAGTGTATTAGAGCTTTGCAGAGAAATAGAAACAATAGGGTGGAGGGGTGTGTGTGTGTTGTGTAAAAATACACGTAGACACATATGTAAAAAGAATTTAATGAATTGGTCCACATGGTAAAGAAGGCTGAGAAGTCTCAAGCTCTGCAACTGGCAATATGCAGACCCACGACAGTCCATGGAATATTTCCAAGGCCCAAAGATCACAAGAACTGATGACTGTAGATGCAGTTGAAGTATAAATGCTTGAGAACCAGCAGAGTGAAAGGTAAAAGTTCTATATTGAAAGCTTGTAGGCTCAAAAGACCCAAGAAGAGTCAATTTTTAGCTCCAGTCCAAAAAGAAAAAGACCTGTGTGAGCTCAAGCAGTTAGCAAAGGTGCTCCTTCTTTCTCATCTTTTTTGTGCTATTCAAGCCTTACACTGTAGAGAAGGTCATATTAGGGAAGGAAATTTGCTTTGCTTTGTCTACAGATTCACCCAGAAATACCCTCACAGACACATCTATAACAATGTTTGACCAAATATCAGGTAATCTTGATACCCAGTTAGGTAGACACATAAGATTAATCATCACAGCACGCAGAAAGCTGGGAACCAAACATTTCCGTAGAAAGTTTAAGACTGTCAGCCCTCCCTAGTGGTGCATTGGGCTGGACACAGCACTGCAAGCTAGCTGTAGCCGCTTCAGTGAGAGTTCGATCCCTGGACTCAGAGGTGATCCATATGGCACAGCAGACCTCTCCTGTCTTATCTGCTGCTCCCCTCAGCAGTGTACTTCATTAATCTGACTGCTCCTTTCCCCACTCTATCTCTGGTGAAAACTCTTACCACCCCTGCACCGCTGGCCTGTACCCTAGTTTGTATGCATAAATAAATAAATCTTAAAAAAAAAAAAAAAAAGACTGGCAGATTCTCCAGCCTGGTCCCAGTTGTTTTAAAAAAAGAAAATATAAGACTCTCAAATACATCAGTAATATCTCATGAAGACATTTTATCATTGCTGCATAAATGGATAGGCAAATTAGAGTTAAAAAAAAAACATTTACACAAAATATATAAAGGAGCACTTTTGCACACTAGAAAACTAAGATTCAGTGTTGTAATTCATACTTCCTGAAGCTACAAATACAATGTGTGTGTGTTTGTTATGACAGAGAATATAATTTACCCAGAGACTCTTGAAAACTACAGGTTATATATGCTGGGTTACATTCTTACCTTGAAGGCATCATAAAGCAGACCAAACAAAAACTCGCACCGAACTTGAAACTTGAATAGAGTCCATATTTAACAACATATTCCATTTTCTCTCAATTAACATACGAAACATTTCATGTAATTGTTAAGGTTTTGATATAGCTATAATATAGACCTTTTTCTTCCTTACTCCCAAAAAACTCCAGAGACATTATTTGAACTTCATAACATTCTAACACCAAACCTTTCATTAACTATGTTGACCTTCTCACATGTTAATGAAACCTAATATCTCTTCATCTTTGAGAATAACAATAAGATACTATAGTATACAAACCATAGAAAAGTTATAGTGTATCTTACCACTTTTAAAAGCTTCTATTGTAAATCTTACTACTTTATAAAAAGCAAGAGCAAGTGTTTTAACAGAATGACAGTATTTTCTGCTCTATTGCTTTGCATATAGTAGGGTAAAAACAAGTTAAGAAATTCTACTTCCAGAGACCTTCTGACATCACTGATTATTGTTTTGCAGCAACAAAGAGCTGTGTACTCAGACCAAATATCAAATAGTTGGAGTGGGAGGTACTAATAAAATAGTATTAGATACTAATACAGTCTACTATCTCTGTTCATCAAAAAGGATTGAAAGATAAAAATATATCTATAGATTTCTGGGAAACTAGGAGTTCAACTTGGAAGCTCAAAAGTCCTGAAAGACTGTTAGGAAGGTTGTGAGGGCACTTTTTTTCTTTTTTTTTAAGGGGAAACACTCGTTTTCTTTTAAAGATTCATTTATTTATGCATACATAACTGGGGTACAGGCCAGAGGTGCAGGGGGCGGTAAGATGATCACCAGAGACAGAGTGGGGAGGAGAACAGGCAGATCAACAGAGTATACTGCTGAGGGGAGCAGGGGGCGGGTCAGGAGAGGTCTGCTGCACCACGTGGATCACCTCCCAGGCCAGGGATGGAACTCGCATTGAAGCTGCTGTGGCCTGCTTGCAGTGCTGCATCCTTACCCGTTGTTCCACCAGGGAGGACCCGTGAGGGTACTTTAATGACACTAAAATTCTTTAAATATATCAAAATCTATTAAGTACCACAATCCAGAATTTTCTAGCTCCCTTATGCAATTTTAGATTACAAATGGATGACTGTTCATGAGAATTATGGACATCCTAAACTTTTTAATGTGTGAGCTTAGGAAAATCCAAACACATTTGGTCAAAATTCATTTTAAGCCAATTTTAAAATTTTATACCCAGGAATATTTCAAAGGCAATTTGTTTCATTTACAACTTTATTATCAAAATTTATTTATTATAAGAGCTATTTCTTATGTCAGATACCGAATATGGTATGGCTTATCACACTTTGAAACACTCTTATTTTGAAAAGAGAATGCTAATCTAAAGATGTGCTAATTACTGATTTGATTTGAACAGAATTTACACCTGGAAAAATATTTCCATACTCTCAACTAACATTTCTTTAACATTTCTATAAGCCCAGATATAGTGATAATATAACTAAATGATACATTTCAGTCATCGAGGCAGCATTTCCAAAATAGTTTCTGTGAAACAATAATGTCTCAAGAAATCTCAAGAGGTAGTCACAGGCAGAAAGTGCTTAGGAAAGTTAGTCAAGTAAGTATGGGAAATGCTGAATTAAATAAATTCCTTACTATAAAATTTTTCACAATTTTAGGTACACAATTGAATATAAAAAAGATATGAGGCAATGTTTCCCAAACTTATTAAAAATTAAATTCTTTTAACAAATTTTTTAGCACAGTATACACAAGAAACATTATAGCTAATGGTCCATAAATGAATTCCACAGACAACATATCTATGCAGTCTCAAACACTAAGGAGTATCTGTCATTGTCAATGTGGTAATCTGGCAAACATCTTCAGGAAGATGATAACCAAGATATTTTAAAAATACTCCTAGTTAAGAAAGAGTTTTTAACAACTCCTTTGTAACAAGATAGAAACAACATTGAAATCTGATTAACATAATGATGAATAACATGGCAACATATAGCAAGGTTGACCTACTCACAAAAGTTTTCTAGACAAAGGTTTTTGAAGAAAACTGACAGTTATAGAATCCTTGGTGAATTAAAATGTAATATGTAGTCATTTCTTGATTATGACTATGACAAATTTTAATTCTTAATTGGTTTCTCCAAACTATTGAGCACATTTCAGAATCAACCCTTTTTCCTTTTAAGCCTGTGGGATATAATCAGCAAACACAAATTCTAATATTAATTTAATCAATACCTAAGTTTATATTGTTAAGTATACTTTATGATGGTGGGTTCTCTACTCTGCTTATGGCTAAGGATTCTAAAGGAAAAGACTGCACCGACATGTTTTTATATAGTTATAAGGAAATTCTGCTGTGTCATAAAATCACCAAACACCAGTGGAAATTAACTTAGAATTACCCAGTGTTTCATATAATTTCTGCATTTGTTATTTTTAACAATAACTGAAACATCTCTATTATGTTATGTTAGCTTAAAACAACAAATTATACTACATTGTGGTATACACATAACTGTTTAAATTCATAGGTATTTTAACTGCATAGGTTTTAAGTAAAAAACATGATAATTCCTGTTACTCTTAAAGAACATTAACAAAACTCTTAAAATATTTTGACGTGGATTAACTGCTATGGGAATTGTCCTCTGATCAAAAATATTAGAAAGCTGAATAAAATATATGAATCAAAAAATTTCAAAGATTAGATAACAGATAGCAGAACACTATGATTCCTGAAAGAAGGAAAACAAACCAGTTAAACCTTCCAACTGCCTCATTTTATGCCTAGATGTATTTCTAGGTTTCAAAAAAGAGATGAGAAATCTAAACAGGTCTAGCTATAACATGAGCCTAGGAGACAGAAATAAGCATCTTGTTAAATTGGCACAGTTAGAATTTGTGGGTGGGATTATCAGAAAAGACATAAACAAAAAGAAAGCTCTGAAGATCATAAGGTTTTCTCAGATCTTTAGCTGAATATTGACATGAATATGCATGAAGTGAAATTCCTCAAGGCTGGTGAAAGGAACATCAGATATCAATTAATTCCCATAGTGATCATGGGTTAAAGAGTAATTTACATGTGCCAGAGTAAACAGACAACATAATAAATGAGGTATCAACAGACTCTGCAGTGAAACTAACATAGCTAGACTAATAAAGTTTAAAAGCAAACCATGAAATTATGACACTGATCTCAAGTAATTTAATTGTATGCCAGAACAAAAGTACAACATTCTTTAAAGGAATACAACAAAATCAAGTACCCAACAACATAAAGCTCATTTATGTCCAGCACCTGATCAAAAATGACTGCAAAAAAAAAAAAAAAAACAGGAAAATCACTCATAACTAAATTAAAAGCAATCAATTGAAACCTAAAGAAGAATAAATCAGTAGATGATGGAATTAGCAAAAAAGGGAGATTAAAACAATTATCAAAAAATAAATGTGATCCAGGACTTCCCTGGTGGCTTGGGTGTTAATCACAGCACTATGAAGTTGTCTCCAGGTACTGTGGCATGAGTTCAATCACCGACCATGGAGCTGACCTTCATGGAGCTACAGACCTCTGTCTCCCTTCAGCAGTGTAGTTCAGAAGATCTGCCTGTTCTGCTCCCTACTCTGTCTCTGGTGAATCCTCTCATCTACCCCCACACCTCCAACCTATACCCCAGTTCTTGTATGCATAAATAAATCTTTAAAAGCAAGGTTCCATATGGCCAATATGTAGAAAAGGATTGAATGTATTGAAGGAATAAGTTATAAGAAGGTTCTAAATTCTAGAAATGAGAACTGTAAAATCTGAAATAAAAATCACACTGACTCAGTTAACTTTAAGAACACATCATGCAGACTAAATAAATACAATTGGAGCCCAAAGAGAGAAAAGAGCAAAAAAATTTTTTAGTCACCATAAACTTTCTAAATGTGGTTAAATACATAAAACCTCTGGGCCCTCCCTGGTGACGCAGCGGGTTAAAGCACCGCACTAAGAAGCTACAGCCACTTCCGCATGAGTTCGATTCCCGCCTGCCCCGGAGGAGATCCACATGGCGTGGCAGACCTCTCCTGACCTGCCCACTGCTCCCCTCAGCAGTGTACTTCGTCGATCTGCCTGTTCTGCTCCCCGCTCTGTCTCTGGTGAATCCTCTCACCCTCCGCATCTCTGGCCTGTACCCCAGTTCTGTACGGATAAATAAATCTTTAAAAAAAAAAAAATACATAAAACCTCTAATGTAAAAATCTCAAAAATCCTGGGCTAAATAAGCCTAAAGAAAACTTTTTTTTTAAAGAGATTTATTTATGTATACAAGGACTGGCATACAGACCAGAGATATGGGAAATGAGAGGATCCACCAGAGACAGATTTGGGAACAGAACAGGCAGATCTTCTGAAATACCTGCTGAGGGGAGCAGCAGATGAGACAGGAGAGGTTTGCTTAGCCATGTAGGCTTAACTCGGTGGCCAAGAACAGAACTCATGCTGCAGTGGTAGCACTGTCTTAAACCCCTGTGCCACCAGGGAGACCCTAAAAAAAACGACTATTAATCATAACAAACAACAGTATAATGAAGCATAATGTAATAAGAAAATACTGAGGTCCCTCCCTGGTGGCATAGTGGGTTAAAATGCAGCACTGCAAGCTGGCCACAGCCACTTCAGTGCAAATTTGATACCCACCCCTGAGGTGACCCACCTGGCACGGCAGACCTCTCCTGTCTCACCTGCTGCTCCCCTCAACAGTGTACTTCATAGATCTCCCTATTCTGCTCCCCACCCTGTCTCCATTGAATCCTCTCACCAGTCCTGCACCTCTGACCTGTACCCCAGTTCTGTACACATAAAGAAAATCTTTTAAAAAAAGAAAGAAAGAAAATCTTGAAAGCAGCCAAAAAGGGGGGGGGGAGAGGGGAGAAAGACATTTTATGCAGGAGAAAAAAGACAATACTGACAGAGCATCTCAGCAAAAACTGGACAAGCCACAAGAAAAAACGGAATCATACCAAGTAATAAAAGAGATAACAAACAAAAAAAATGCATTCTACCTCCAGAAAATAAACATTATAGTGAAGGCAATATAAAGACATTTCTAGACAAATAAATGCTGACAGAAATTAATATAGCAAACAGCATGATAAGAAATGTGAAAGTATGTTCTTCATGCTGAAGGATGAAGATATGAGGGAGAAATGTAGTTTTACAGAAAATAATGAAAAGTATCAGAACTAGTAAATATTCAGTTAAAAATAAGACTTTTGTCTCATTTTTAATCTCCTTAAAAGATAACTGAGTAAGGCAAAAAACACTGCAATGTATTACAGGATTTATAAAAAGTGAAAAAGTAAAATGTATGACAATAAGAACACTGTTATAAGGTTGCAGGCCTGCACATGAAGTGGCATGATATTAGAATTTAAAGGTAGACCATGATACTCAAAAGAAGTTTTTTAAATATTTATTTTCTTACATCACGGTAATATTTTGGACAGTATTTGACTTCTCCCCTCAGGTGTAGTCTCTGCAGTTCTTCTACCACCACACACCTGTGATCCATCACCACAGTTCCCTGTGCTTAAAAACAAACAAAAAAAAGGTATATTTTAAATCCACAGCAATCACTGGAAAATTAAAACAAAGAGACATGTGACTAATAAATCAGCAGACAATGGAACACATAGAATAAAAATGGCTAGGTGATAGATTTACAGAAAACTTATCAATAATTAGACATTGCCAGACTGGGTTTTAAAAGGAAGGAAAAACAAGAAATCAATTTAAATATAGAGATACATAGGATAAAAGCAAAGGGTGTAATTGCTGATAGATGCATCATATTAACACTAATCAAAGAAAGCTGAAAGCTGTGTCAGAAAAGATAGACTTCACTCAGGGAATATTATAAAAACATTGCAAAGTGAAAGGAATTTAGCATCAAGAACCTGACAATTTTAAACCTATGTGTACCTAATAACTGAACATCTAAATCCATGGAACAAAATCAATAAACCTAGAAGAATTATAGCTAAAGATTTTCATTATAACTTTAAAATTATAACTAAGGATTTTAATGCTCCTTCTCTCAAAAACTGGATAAAACACATACTCAGAAAATCACAAAGCTATCTTCTCATCAATCAATTTGACCCAGCAGATAAATAGAAGCAACAATGTTAAAATCAACAACAGCAGACAATACATTCTTTGCAGTTTCGCTTCAAATATTCACCTAAACAAATCATACACCAAGCCATGAAAAAATAAACCTTTCAGTAAATTTTAAAAAATCAATGTGCAAGTAAGATTATGGTCACAAGGCATAACAGAATTAAAATTAGAAATAAATAACAATGATATATATGGAACACCTGAAATATTTGAAAATTCAACAATAGACTTCTAAATAACCTGAGTCCAAAAAGAAATTACACTATAAATTAGGAAGTATTCTTAATTGAATGAAAGTGAAAATGCAGCATAGCAATATAAGTATGCAAAAACAGTGCTTTTAGGAAAATATATAGTTTTAAGAATTAAGTTTAGGAAAAGAACTATTCAATGATCTAAGTTTCCACTTTAAGAAACAAAAAAAGAACAAATTAACATAAAATTAGCAGAAAAAAGAGACTAATAAAGACAGGAATGCAGTAAAATAAACGATGGACTAGTAATAGAGAAAATTAAATAACTAGGTAGGCCAAGACAAAAGAAGACCATGCAGATTACAAATGACAAGAATGGAAAGGAAGAAATCATCAGACATTCCATGCTAATGGATTAGAAGAATTAGTATTGTTAAAATGTCCATGTGGCTAAAATAACACAGTTTAATGTATTACATATCAAAATTTCAATAGCATTCTTCAAAGAAATAGAAAAAACATTATTGAGGTTTATATGGAACCACAAAAGTCAAATAGTCAAACCAATTCTAATCAAAAAGAGAGAGAACAGAAATATCAAGAACGTAGTTAAACCAGATTTTAAACTGTACTAGAAGCCTACAGTAATCAAAACAGTATGCTATTAAAATCACGGAAAAGAACTGAGTGCCCAAATATAAATCCAAACTTATATGGACAAGAAACTGATTAAAAGAATGTACATTGGAGAAAGGAAAGTCTCTTCAACAAATGGTATTGAGGACAGTGGACAGTCACATGCAAACTTGAACACTATTTCATATCACATACACAAATTAACTGAAAACATGCAGATGGTCACCAGCACATGAAAAAAATATTCAGCATCATTTAACATCAAGGAAATGCAAATTAATACTATGACATCTCACACCTGTGACAATGGTGCAAAAAAAAAAAAAGAAAAAGAAAAAACAAGAAACAACAAATGTTGGAAAGGGTGTGGAAAAAAAGGAAGTTTCATGCACTATTAGCAGAGTGTAAACTGGTTCCACATTCAGTTAGATAGTAATGGAGATTCCTCACAAAAAAAAAAAAAATTAAATACCAGGTGATTCAGCAATAGCACTGATAGGTATTTACCCAAAGACTATAAAATCACTTATACAAAAATACTATGCACTCCCATTTCATAGCATCATTATTCGCTGCAGTCAAATCCTGGAGCCCAACCAAGTTCCCACCAACAGACAAATGGGACTACAAATTGTGGAATATATATTTATTGAAATACTACTCAGATATTTAAAAAGATGAAATAATACCTTTTGGGGGAAACTGAATGGAACTTGTGATGATAAAGCTAAGTGAAATAAGTCAGAAAGAGAAAGACAGTGGCCAGATGGTTTCATTCTTTTTTTTTTTTTTTGCAATATAATTAATCAAAACAAACAAACTGGCAAGAGATAACAGAAATAATTCTTAGTAAAAAACAAACTGGTTACCAGAGAGGATGGGAGAAGGGTAAAAGGGGAGAAAGTACAGAAGACACTGGCACTGGAACTTTGGTGGAAGGTAAGTGAAACATGTGCACATAGCTATGTAAGTGAATGACAAATTAATAAAATTTGAGGAGGAAAATAAAATAGAAAAACTAATGTTGCCAAGGATGCTGAGAAAAAAGAAACCCTTGTATACTGCTGGTGGGAAAGTAAACTGATTTAGCCTCTAGGGGAAACAATATGGAGAGTTCTCAAAATACTAAAAATAGCTTTAAATATGATCCAGCAATTCCACTCCTACGTATCTATACAAAGAATATAAAAACACTAATTTGAAAAGATATATTCACTGTTATGTTCATCGCAGCACTGTTACAATAGCCAAACTATGGAAACAACCTAAGTGGCCAATGATAGATGAGTAGATACAGAAAATGTGCTATATATACACAATGGAATACTACTCCACTATTTTTTTTTTAAAGATGAAATTTTTGCCATTTGGGACAACATGGATAGAGCTGGAAGGAATTATGCTAAGCAAAGTAAGTCAGAAGGAGAAAGAAAATACCAGATGATCTCACTGGCATGTGGGATATAAATAAGCAAAGTAAAAGAACAGACAAAAGCAAACCAAAACAAACCTTTGGATTCTGACTGCAGAACTGAGGTTACTAGAAGAGGAGTTAGAATTAGAGCAAAGGGTTGAGGGGGGTTCAATGGACTGTGGTAGAGGACTGTTGGTATCTTCTTGGTAAGTGTGACATGGTAACATGTTAAGAGATGCAAACCCCTACTCCTAAAACATATAGTGTGTAAACCAATGTTACCTACATTAATTAATTAGTTAACAATTAATTAAATTTTCATGAAAATACAAAAAAAAACAGCTTGAATAGCTAAAACAACTTTTTTAAGTAAAGATAGAGGACTTACATACACCATCTCATTTCAAGATGTACCTGAAAGATATTATAACCAACATTGTCTGATATTGCCTTAAAGAAAGATCGATAAATCAATGGATATAATTCAAAATTCACATATGTCAGCTAATTTTTAATGTAGCAACTTGATGGGATAAAGAACAAATGATCTTTTTAACAAACATCGGAACAACTAGATAGTCAGGTAAAAAAAATAATAAAAATCTAT
>NW_004567108.1:24457153-24540575 GCF_000260355.1 Condylura cristata | reverse complement strand
ATCATTCAGAAAATCAGAAAAAAATATTTTCAAAAGATTTATCTGATAAAGGACTTGTATCCATAATACATAAAAAGTCTTACAATTCAAAAATAAGAGAATTTAATTTTAGTTATAAGAATTTTTCAAAAATTGTATACAAATGGAAAGTAAGCACATGAAAAGATACTTGACATCATTAGTCACTAGGAAAATGCAGATTCAAACCACAATGAAATATAAGTAGTTATGACATATGCAATAGAGTGACTGAAATTAAAATATTAACAATACCAATGATAACAAGACTACCCAGTAATAAATTAAACTTCCATATACTGCTAGTGGGAATGTAAAATGGTCTAATCACTTTGGAAAAGTTTGGAGTATTTTTAAAATTTGTAAACACTGATGAATTTAAAGAATCAACAAAACAATTTTAAATCAGTAAAATACACTTCTGATCTCTTATAGTGGTTTAACATTTTGAAATACTAATCATTTTTACCTTATTATTCTTATATTCCTCCTCAAAAAATATATAGGCTTACCCTGACTTAGTGAAAATAGTAACAACAAAAAACAATAATAGGTATCTTTTACATTTGACCTACGAATCTCAAAATTCTGGGCTTTGAGAATTTTAATGGAAAGGACTCTGGAAGTATGCTTATCAAAGGCAGACAGGTGAATAAAGTAACAGGTAATCAAATGGGAAGAAGAGCAGAAATTCAGAATTTTATCTGAATTTTACCAATTTTTCAAATACTGCCCAAGCAAGAAGTACTTCTTCAGGTCAAATGCAACTCACAAATTTGCAACATCTGGCATAGGAAACAAATTTAGAACACCCTTAAACAAATAAGACTTCCTCACCCTTGATGAGAAGTTCCTGGAATGGGAAAAAGAAAAGTCAAGATAACAATAGATATTTTAAACATTGTTTTTACAAGAGAACAGAGGCCATCTATGTCCCATTTCCAAAACACAGGAATCCCCTTCCTCAGGGAAGCAGGAAGATCCTATAGAAGTAGGCAAATAATGTCACTGGCAAACAGGACTACTCACCTCAGAGAACTTTCCAGTCAGACAAGTGAGAACCTCAGGGAATCGTCTATAACTTAGTGTAATCTGTGTACCACAGAAAGCATCCAAAGTAATCAACAGCATGGAAGTAGCAGAAAATGGTGTTTTACCATCTAAAACCTTATGCAAGGTTGAGAATGAGAGATGAATCCAAAGCAGCCTGTGATGACCAATTAACTTCAGACTAACAATGAAAGATGAACATTTCTCACAAAGGCACCACAATGGAAAGATTAAAATACCTAGTAGGATCCACCCACTAAAGAATTTGCAGAGCATCAGGAAAAGGTAAGAGACCCCTACTTATCTTTAAAACTTTGGCCACTTGGTGGCCCTCCCTGGTGGCGCAGCGGGTTAAAGCACTGCATTAGGAAGTTTAAGCCACTTCCGCATGAGTTCGATCCTCGCCTGCCCCGGAGGTGACCACAAGGCGTGGCAGACCTCTCCTGACCCACCCGCTGCTCCCCTCAGCAGTGTACTTCGTCGATCTGCCTGTTCTTCACCCCACTCTGTCCCTGGTGAATTCTCTCACCCTGCATCTCTAGCCTGTACCCCAGTTCTGTATGAATAAATAAATCTTTAAAAAAAAAAAAAAAAAAAAACTTTGGCCACTTGGGCAGGAAAGGGACTCAAAATAGAAACCAAATAACAACAACAAAAAAGTAAGTGTATTCCTTGAGCAGCTGAGATGCAGGCGAGTTATACTTTTATAATTGCTCTAAGGAAAGAGGGTATCAGAGAAGGAAAGAGCATTTTATTTTGTTTACTCTCTTTAAATGAATTGTACCAAATAAAGCTCAGATTTGGTCATGTGTCCTATGACAGGCTGTTATAACATAAGACACTGAATCCCTGCCACTCAGTGAACTACAGAACTCAGCTCTACAGCTGACCACAAAGTGAGTATGTTAAAATTTTGTAATTTTTATAAAATTACCATAATCCTTTAGTTTCTAGAAAATAATTAAAAAGTGTGTGCGTGCAATTACCCTTTTAATATAAGCTTAGAAATTTAACAGCACATTACCTGATTAAACTTGGTTAATACCCAGATCCACACTGTTGCGATTATCCACGTAATTTAGGCAAAAAGCATACTTTAGTGTGAATATTACATGATTAAACAAGTATTTGCAGCAGTTTTGACCCAATAAGGCCCCTGAGTATCCTATTCTCTGTAAAATACCTGTGCAGTCTAAGATTTGCAAAAGCATCTAGCACTGTGTCTGGTATATAATAAGCCACAAAAAAATATTTACTGAATTAGCACCAGTGACCTCCCTTCTACTGGTCTGTGAAAGAACACATCAATAAAATCTTTGTAAGAAACAGTCACCTATTCTACTATGGTGCTACCAGAAGCTAACTCCTAGTCATAATCAAAACTGGTATGGGGAGAAACTGAGGGATGTCCAGAGATCCCAAATTGTGAAGGAGAAAATAAATCTGTTGCCCATTCCAGAGTTTGTGCCACCCACATACAAAGAAGCAGAATAATCAGATTTTCATGTGCTCAGAGAGTTTTAATTGGTGTAAGTTTTAAAAGGAATAGAGAAAAGGAGTAAGGGAGAAAAGAATTTCAAAATATGGAATCCCTATCAAATTCCAAAATCAACCATTTCTTGTGCCTACTAGTTCAGCCAAGCAGGAAACACCCAAGAGCACAGCTTCCAGAAAACAAATCCAATGCACCCCACGGCAGGAAGGTCAGGCAAGACCCAAGAGGATGAGGAAGAACCAAGGTTTAGAATATATCTGTAGCACATAGGCTGACAAGTGATAGTTGCCACTAAAGAGAGCTGGATCCAAAGCACTAAAGCTACAAGAGCAAAAACCTGAAGAAGCCTACCCAGTGCGTCTTCAGTTTCTTTTCCTCATTCAATAATGGCCCCACCAATCCTTCTTCCTTCCCCATAGTCCCTTGTTCCAGAAGTCTGGTTCACAGCATACTGGGAGTTGAGGCACTGGAGAAGGTGAGGTTGCTTCTGCATGTCGACCAGTCCCCTCACCCTGACCCCAAGCATGCTGCTTCCTCTAGCATTGTACTCTGGTGCTCTTCCAAGGGTAAAGTAGACATCAGAAGTCTTATCCAATACAGCCATCCTTGAACAACATCCTCCATACCGACCACAGCATTTTATATTAGTAAATGCAACTGGGTAAGTGTCTGAGTTTCCTGTTACCCTGAAGTTCTGTTTTCGTCTCAGAAATATCCCTAGAATGAAGTTAGTTCCTACTCTCAACATGCTAAGTGTGATGAGTTACCATAATATGTAAAATAAAATCCAAGGACTTTGCTATAGTCTATCAGGCCTTCATCATCTGCCTCTGCCTAACACTTAACCCCATTTCCTATCACTCTCACCCCTCCATCCAACTTTGCTTCTTGCTGGTCCATGAACATGGACCTGCTCCCAGGTGCATACAACTCAGAAACTCATCTAGCCTATTCCGTCACTTCATTCAGATTTTTGTTTAATTATCACCTTCACAGAGAAAACTTCCTAGATTAGTTTTTCTAAAATAGTTTACTCTGTTTTTCTCTATCCCCTCAATCTTATTTCACCAAAGCAAATTATTCATCTGTTATAATTAAACTCTGTATTTTATTAACAATTATATCTCCAGAACACTGACTGTTATAAGTGATATCGAAAAAAATGTCTATTGAATTGATCAAGTGAGAAGATTTGATCACCCAGAAAGTTTTCAGCAAATGCTACTGACAGTGGAAAGAGGGGTAAGATCAGCTATAATTATGATGACCTTGTACATGAACCTGGAATACCTGCAGATAGAAAGGGTAAGAGGCTGGAAGAACTGAGTTAGCACTAAAATTAGAGTAGGACATTCAGCTGCTGGAGGTTGGTAGGCAGGGTGAAAACAAAATGATACAGCCAGGACTCAGATGTTTGATTCATGAGCAGCAGAACAGAGAAAAACCTTCATTCTCCTCCCCTAGTATCTACTCCCTTTTGCCATCTCTTTGTCTTCCTCTTTAGCTTCCTCTTTATGCACTCTACTCACATGAATATACCCCAAAGGAGCTAATACCCTCTGAATCAGTAGCCTCAGTAAAAGAAAGCTCTCTAATGAGAAATCGTTGAGTATATTTGTTGTTTCTTAAGATGTCAAGGAGAACACCATCATCGTCGGTACCAAGTGCTCATCAGGAAGGCAACAGAAACAAGGACTCACAAGGCCATTTCTATTCACCTCATACATCAAGAATTCTGAATGCTTTGGGACTTTATCCATTTATTTTTCTTCTCTTCCTTCTCTATAACATATCTTGAAAATATAATCAACTTTTTTTTTTTAGTTTTACTGAGGTACAACTGATATATAAAATTACATATACTTAATGTATACATTTTGATGAGTTTGAATATATGAATACCAAGGTATTATAAAAATATCTCCTAATGTTCTTTTATAGTTTTGTTTTTGTTACATGCTGAGAACACTTAAGAGATCTATCCTCAAAATATTTTAAAGTGTACAGTACGGTTTGTTAAATGTAGACATTATGTTGTACCACAATCAATATCTTTGGCTTTCATCTTCACATTCCATTTTAAAAATTTAATACACCCATAAAAGTATATTTGCTGAAGTCCTGAGCCTTACGTTGGTCCTGATGCTTTTTAAGTTAAGATAAATTAAAACTGGCTCCGGGTTTGAAAATGATTAGTTACATACATATTCTTTTTACCACTCCTCCCCAAATGACGCTGGGCTCAATTTTCAAATGAACTCTGAAGAATATTTCTAGTATATTAACAGCAGCCAACATAATAGTATCTATTAATTGTAGGTAGGCAAGGGCTTCCCAAAATATCACACCCTACAAAGTTTACTTACTCATTTTGAAATCCTTCCATGAAAGGTTACAAGAGAACGTGATCTCTCTAACTCAAAATGAATCTTGAGAAAATAAATGATAAATGAAAATTTTAGGAGAGCTTCATGGTGAAGTACACAGTTTTGTTCCTTAATCCTAGAAAACAAAGAAAAATCAAAGCAAGGATAAATTTTTTTTATATCACACATAGTTACAAGTGACAAGATATTAATATTTATAAACTACATGATGACTGATGTAGAACTAATCTATATACTCAATAGTAAACAAGATACCCAGTCTTAATGATTTAGTCCATTATTTTGGAAACTACACTTAAATCCAAAGGCAATTAGAAGTTCAAGAATTAAGAGCAAAAGAATTGAATTCTACAAATTCAAAACCAAAGGCCTAGAGATTAATCTCTTCCTGTATCTTTCCCATTTCATCTTTCTAATTCTGACACACATTCTCATTCTCTGTCTCTATCATGTACATTCAAGTTTACAGAACTATCAAACCTGACAGGGTTAATGTACATAAATGACTGTTAGTGTGGTTTTATCACTTTTATTTATTAAGTTCGAGACTGAAGGATACCGATACCAATTCAAAAGGTTTAAAAAGTATCTCTCTCCAGCTTTCACCAAATTCTGCCTTCACTGACATACATTCAATAGCAAATGTGGCTAGTGCAAAACATAGCAACTGTCTGTAGTTATCTTATTTGTACTGCAACATATTTACCAACTGTGAAGGTATAGATCCAAATTTAGGTTTGTAGCCTCTTCTGCCTTAAAACTAAATAAATCTCCCTAAAGCATTCATATTCTGGAATAACTCATAACCATAAAAAGGTTTGTATTTAAAGAACAAAAAGATAGAACAGCAAGAGTAGCAAATGTTCTCCATGTCTTTTTACTAACTTGTTGGTAATTTAATAAAATGTGCCATTGTTACTACTAGAAAACACGAGAAGAAAGTACGAAAATTCCTAATGGCAACAGCAAAAACAAAAATTGTTTTCTCTTTTCCTTTCACATACCTTTTGCGTTATTTTGAAAGCATATAATCTTTTATCTACTACTATAATAAAAATAAAATCTATTGCCATTGTACCTAGATGGAGGGTTCAAAAATAACCTGGTAAAATTACATTGCTCTCTGTCCCATACAAGATTCATTATACAAGACCCAGTTCTCACTTGCGTTAGAAAATGTACTATATTCAGCTAAACAAGATGAAAGTATCTAACTAACTCTCAGAAGTGGCATATGTAGACATTATATCTTTGTTGAAATCTCAAATCTGACATTATCTAAAGATTTAAGTCACTGTTAAAACAGAATTTATTAAAATTCTAAACTCATATTGTGTTTATCCTTTCAGTAAGTGAATATATTCCAAGTAACATGTTTTTATTTGATGTTACTCATATAAATAAAGGCATATAGTCATTTTAGAGATTAATAGAAAAAACAGACATCTGCATGGAACATTTCCCTCATTAGATATTATCATGTTAGCATATTTCTCCTATTTCCAATTTCGCTACAAAATAAAATGAGCTGATTTTTACCCTTAAGTTTTGCTATAATGTATATTGCCAATAGTGCAAGTACTTTAATTGCACATTAGAAGAATCTCATTTTCCACTAAAATGCTATACAGAAATTAGTACCAAAGAGACCTTATAAAACATACAAAAATCAGGATATGATTATGTCAAATTGGCATAATACCACTGATACCATACATTATTTTAAAGTTTGCCTGGGGCCCTCCCTGGTGGTGCAGCGGGTTAAAGCACAGCACTGAGAATCTAAAGCCACTTCTGCGTAAGTTCAATTCCCGCCTGCCCCGGAGGTGACCACATGGTGTGGCAGACCTCTCCTGACCCGCCCTCTGCTCCCCTCAGCAGTGTACTTCGTTGATCTGCCTGTTCTGCTGTTCCCCGCTCTGTCTCTGGTGAAGCCTCTCTCACCGCCCCTGAGCCTCTGGCCTGTACCCCAGTTCTGTATGCACAAGTAAGTAAGTCTTAAAAGAAAAAAAAAAACTTTGCTTGAAAACTAAAAGCTATCCTTTTGAAAATCAAAGGCAAGATCACATGATTCATTAAAATGTTAATCAATATCTTACTAAATTAGTGCTATATTGAATCAATTAGACAGGAATCAATTAGCAAAAGAC
The DNA here is from genome assembly GCF_000260355.1 of Condylura cristata. Taxonomy (NCBI): domain Eukaryota; kingdom Metazoa; phylum Chordata; class Mammalia; order Eulipotyphla; family Talpidae; genus Condylura; species Condylura cristata. Next base: position 24,533,475 of record NW_004567108.1, on the reverse strand, counting down.
TACATGCTGTTCAACTGACTTACAACTAGCCAAACTGTATATTCAAAAAAAGCAATGCACTCACAAAAGAACATTACATTTGGGGTTTATGAGAATACATATTGGTACTTTTCTGGAAAGCATTCTGTTGTAATATATATCAAATGTTAATGTGATTCATTCTCTTTCACCAGTAATTCTAAGGATTATCCCAACAAAACAATCAGAAATTCAGATAGAATTCTAATACATACAGAGGTACACTCCAACATTACTTATTTGAGCAGAAAGATGAAATGAATAATTCACAATAAGCTTACTTTTAAAAGTGAACTCAAGCAGCCACTTAACTCCCAATTTTGAATAAAATGCAATGTATTAATCAAATTCTCACCATATAAATAATACACTAAGATATTTCCAGTGATTACCTTTCACTGGTGTAATCATAGTATATGCATATATTTTAGCAGACTCAGCTGCCTCACAGAAATATTTGAATATTCTGCATTGGCCTATAATACACAAAATTTTATTGCTAAGTGCTATTTCATTGAGTGCGGTAGTCATAAGATATTTCACATGCAAACAGGAGTGCTGGTCACATGTAGATGGTTGGTGATAGTATGATGAATGTCTGGCTTCTCTGGAGGTAACAAGAACAGTAGTAGAGTTCCCCTGTTTATATATAGCAAAGATCAAATTATTAGAGCACTCATGTTAACAATGTGCACTTCCATCTAAAAGTGAATTTATTTACCAGATAGCTCCATTTCTCAGTAGGGATAGTACAAAAATTTTTTTTGAAAAAGGCTAGAAACCAACTGAGTACACAATGCTAACCCTTTTCATATTTCATTTAATCTATACAGTACTATAAAATACTTGTTATTACTCCCACTTTTCAGAAGGCACTAAAGGTCAGAAAAGTTAGGTAAGTTATCTAAATTCAAAGTCTAATAATTATGATAGTGAAATTTGCAAATAGCTTTTCTATTTGCAGAACCTAATTATATCATGAAAGGAAACTATAATGATAACTTTATTGATGGAATTGTTCATATTAGAGAAGATAATGGTCTTCACTCTACTGATTAAGAAAAAAATGTAGTGGTTACCATAGGGAAAGCGAAGAGGTTTGGATATAAGGGTAAAGGGACTATTGTGATAAGAATGATGGCACTAGATATTTGGGAATAGCTAAGTGAAATATAAACATATATATAAACATGTGAAGCACCCAAAATTATATAGTTTCTGTCAATGTTAAAGCAATAAAATTTAATAAATAAATAAATAAAAGTAACTGCTTTGTATTTGGGTAACAAATACACAGAGAAACTTAAGACTATCTGGTGAAGTAACAGACTGTTGGTGTGTAATATTTCTGGAAATTGGGACCTCTCAAGTCTCAGTGCTATCAAGCTATCACCAGCTACTGTGCCAAAGTTATGTCCCAGCCAGAGAGCTGACCCACATGGCACAGCAGATCTCTCCTGTCTCACCCAGTGCACCCCTCAGCAGTGTGTTTCAGTAGATCTACCTGTTCTGCCCCCTGCTCTTCTCCCCATTCTTCTGACCTACACCCCAGTTCTTGTGTGCATAAATAAAAGTTAATCTTTAAAAAATATATATTTCTGGAAATTAGACCTAGCTCAGCTACTGTTCAAATTTAAAACCTGGCACAACATGGATATCTACTCATGGATAATCAAGAAATTAATTAGCACCTGCCCAAATATCATTTACACATTTTGAGTTTAAAGGAGACAAATTTATGAAAATTTTATTAAGTCTTACATCTTTCTTTGACTTATCAAAAATTATGTAATTTAAATGAATAAGCAGAAAAAAATGGATCAAAGCTATAACATGAATTTCTGTTACTGAAATTATTAATCAAAACAGAAATATAAATAAACTGGAAAGAATTAACAAAATCCAAGTTCAATTTATAAAATTTATCGCTAATATTTAAATAATTATACTTTATAATTCTATGTGCCAAACAATTTCTACATAAAATTGTCAATCTTACATTTATAACTTGTACAAGATTTGTAAATTTTTAACCAACTCAGAGAAAAAAATATTTTAAAAAATCACATAGTAGTTTCTGAAACATGTTAATAATTTTCACTGTGACTCAGATACTTGGGTTGCTCACTCATTGTTCTATTCCCAGAAACCAGCATACTGTCTAGAAAATTCCAACTAATCAATATATCACGTTTATATCCTTTAACAGGATGTGCCAATTTTTTAAATAAAATTATTGATTTCTCATTGGTTTAGCATTTTAATGATTTATCATGGAATGCTAAATAAGATTATATTTACTATGCAATATAATATTTTAGAGTATTATATATAATTTTATATTTACTATATAAATTATATAAACATTCACACCTCACACCATGAAAGCTTCAGTGCCATACACACTATCAAAATGACCCCCTATCCTTCCCTCCCAAGCATATTTCACAGAGTCGATGAGACATTTTTTGTTGCATTTGTTAGTTGATTTGCTTTGTTTATTTAGAATCCACATGAGAGTTGCCTTTCACTTTCTGACTTATCTTGCTTAACATAATCTCCTCAAGTTCTACCCTGTTGCCACAAAAGATTATTTTTTTCAGAAATTAAGATTTCCTATGCTGAAAATTTTAGTGCAGGTGTACTTTTGTGCATTTTTCTGGGAAGGGAATTAGTATCTTTCATCACATTCTCAAAAGATTGTATGCCACCGAAGGAGTTTAAATCCACAGATCCAAACAAAATATGGACATACTGTACATAAGCTGCTTCTCAAGCAGAGTAGAGAGCTTAAGGCAACTCTAGGAATAGTTCAGAAGAGGAAATTTAACTCTGGAAGAAAAAGAAAAGAGGTTTTTCAGTTGAGCTTTTCTCATCTGTTTGTTTTGCTTGTGTTAACCAAAATTCAAAGATGACTGCAATTCTTGATTTAACTTGCACAAATGCAGTCTCTGATAGTTATAGTACAGCACACTTTAGAAAGGAACCCTACTGTTATCATTAAGTTAAATATAACTACAAAATGAACAAATGTGACAATACATAAAATATCCTACTAGATAATTATTGGTGCAATACAACTTTTAGCTTATTAAATATTATTTCTACTAATTTCTATTATCCTTGTTTGTTGTACAACTCAGTAAAATAGTACTTAGGTCTCAGATGATAAACGAAGCTAGATATCACATTAACTCTCCCTCTAAGTATCACTTAAAATCTTTAAACTTTGAGCATACCTGTTTTGTACAGCCTTACCCCACCAAGCTCATTCTGTATGCCCACACTCATGTCAACTATTACTAAAATGCTATAATTCCACATCATTACATTAAGAGCCAAGTTTCACATTTCACACTGTCTGATTACTAAGAACACATTAGCTTACCACTCATAGTTTAGTCACTGTATCAACTATTGGTATTAAATCTTTGGATGCAATGAAAGTTAACAATGCTATCTTTATGTTGTGCAAAAAAAAATCATTCAGTCTGTTTTCCCTTTTTGATTACAGTTCATTTAAGGGAAAAATGTTGCTGTATGGTTTGACAATGTTTTATGTGTCTTCGGCTGATAGAACACACAAAACGTTTGAATAGGCCCATTTATTTGAGCAGACGTATTAAATAATACTTTAAATGTGAACATGCATGTCATAAATTTTGTAGTCTCTTTAAAGTAGGATAAATCTGGTATTTAAAATAGTCTTTGTTCAAAGCTATTTTTTTTTCTAACAGTCATAAAGGGACTCTGATTTGTGCTGCATGAACAATGCCAGCATCATCATTTTAATGTTATCCATATGGGCTTCTAATAATAGATAAGAGTCTACATTTGTATTATATGTCTTACAGACATTTAAAATCTAGATAAGGAAAGGCTGATTTCATTGGCCCCATAGTTAAAGGAAAGCAGACCCTAATTAAAAGAATTCTGTTCTGAATTAACTAGTTTGACATGTGCTAATTGACAGTTCCTGTGAAATGGTTCTAATTAAAGTCAATATGTCTTTTTCAATTAAAAGGAAATTAAGAATATACTAATATACATTAACAACTTAATCTGCCTTCAATATCCCATACATCAGCTGCTTCCCCCCCCCCAACGTTATTGAAGAACCATCTGACATGAATCATCTACTGTTTGCTTATGGTATCTCATTATTACTTCACACGAGCACAGCAGTAGTATATGTCCCCTTGAGGAAGAGGCTAACCTGCACATGCTTTAATTTTCAGCGCTCCCAAATCTTAGTTCATTAAAAATAAACTCACCTTTTTTAATTTAAAAAGTGGACATTCTTAAGAATCTTTGCTAACTGAAAACAAAGACAAGTGTTCTCAATTAGTTAGTCTTTTTACTATAAGACTTAGAGGTAATTGCATTCTAATGGGAAAAAGAGACTGGACTATGTTTTCATCATTTGGCTTGTTTCAAAGCAAAGCTTGACTAGAGCAACAAACAACAGAAAGTATCTTTCAAATCATATTACTTCCCAAGTGAAACTTTGTGAAAATTTCAGGTATAAATACTTTTCCTTGTGCATACATCGGGACAGGAGCAAGATTGCTGAAATACCAGTACTGACAGAAGGACCATCATATTCAATGAAAATGTAGCATTAGAGGAGCTGTTTATAGCAACATAATTAAATATTCAAATGTGCATTACCAAAGCTATGGTGTTAGTAATTTTAATTCTAGAGAAAGTAATATTAAACTCAAACATCAATACTAATGTACACAGCATTAACTTCACACGGAGAAACTATGAAAAAGATTAAAACTATTTGTTTCCTAGTAGATTATTATAATTTAGGCATTTTAATTTTAATAAGATTTTATAAAGTTTTTATACTATCAAGATACTATCTGTAGTCATTTCATGTGATATAACTATCATGTTGTTAGGTAAACCCCTTTTTCTAGAGTTTACAATTCAACCACAAAATGTGGCTACTTACATAAATAAGAAATTATTTCATTTAATTTAACCAAAACTCACTCATTCATGTTTAATGCAGATCAAAAAAAAATAGGTACACATGTTATTTCCACTTCTATTCACTCATATTTTTAAATTTGTCATTAAAATTGTTATTACCTATAAAATCCTGGGTATGTGTGGGAGAGAGAGAAGTAGTTACCCACCCAGTCAACCAAAGATCTCTCATTGAAAGCATTTTTCACAAATGTAATCTATTATTCCTTTCTGAGTAGTTACCAAAATTTTAATAAAAACCATCTCAAGTGGGACTCTAAATGCAACTGAAGTCTCGTGAATTTCCAGAATGAATAAATGCATATGAATCCACATTCAAAAGAACACTTTCTTAAAATTATAAATAATCAAACTCAATAGTCACTATAGAGTGCTACTTATCACCATGTGGAGGCCCTAGATCCTAGGATCTTGCTCCTTGAGTTGGCATAAACTAGAAATGCTGCAGTAACAGCATGTACTCAGCTTTTTTAAATAGGAAAGAAGCCAATGCAGCAACTTTTCTGCCCAATTAAAGAGCATTGTCTATAGCAGGCCTACACAACATAAGGCCTGCAGACTGCACACAGCCATGAAGCAATTGTTCATGACCCACCCACAGATTTGGGAAAGGGGAGCAAGTAGAAAGACAGACAATATGGCATCCATGTAAGCAACAAGAGAAAAGGCTGTTCCAAAGATTCCACCTCTGATTCACATGTTACAATGTCAGTACCCCTATGTAAATAGGGGCAAAGTCCCTATTTAGGATGGAAATCAATGTACTTTGTTAACACTTCCAACAAGGTTTTCACTGTACCAATACTGAATGAGTATAGAATGTTCCAAAAGGGCCGGAGCTGTATTGAACTGAAACTAGAGACCCCTATAACACTCAGCTGATAGTTTATACTCTTTGAGTAGTCAGCGAATATTTATTGATGAGCCTCATGGCTTATATTTTCTTTAAGAACTGTTTTCATATTTTTCTCTTGTTCCTGTCATTCCATTTCTAGTGGGTGTCCATATAACTCACTTTCCATTCTAGAATACATTTAATAATGAACACAGAAAGATTTCATGGAAGATGTCAGAGTAAGAAGCTTTAGAATAAGACCTTCTATTGAAACAATTATTGATCTGGAAATAACTATCAGAACAAAATATTTCAGAACCCTGTGGTCTAGGTGAACATTTCAGCACCCAAGGCACTTATTGATAAAGAAAAATGTAAACTGTGTGAACTTCACAGTATGGCATCAGAATAGAAATAGACCAATGGAATAAAACCAAGAGCCCAGAAATAAAACTGCACTTACATGGAAATTAATCTATGACAATCATACCAATGGTACGCATTGGAAAAATGAGTCTCTTCAACAAAGGGTGTTGGTATATCTTGACAGCCACATACAAAAGGATAAAACTAGACCAATACTCAAAAATTAATTTAAAATAGATTCACTGTTAGAATGAAAAATCTGAAACTATGAAATACATAGAAGATGACAGCAAGCCTGTGTGTGTCCTAACTGGATCCAAATACTAGAAAAGGATTTATCCTCAGTCCTCAATAATCCTATGAGATACAACTGTCACAGCCATTTTACAATTAAGGAGATAGGATTACACAGGTGAGGTAGGCACAAAGGCAGTTTTTATGTATACAGCAGCCCCCTTATCTGCAAGGGATATTATCCAAGATCCCCAGCAGTTCACTGAAATTGCAGGTAGTAGCAAACTTTACATAGTCTGTTTTTTCCTACATGTAAACCTATGATAACATTTATTAATCAGGACAGTAAAATAAAATAACTGACAATAAAATAGAACAACTATTAATAATATACCATAATAAAAATTATGTGAATGTGAAAAGGAAATGAAATAACACAAATAAATCACAGGCAGACACTTCAACACATTGGCTTCAGAGATTGTCTCCAGGGATTCCAATGGCAAGAGTGATCAGTGGGACTACATCAAACTAAAATTTTTCTGCATGGCCATAAAAACTATCTTTAAAACAAAAGGACACCAACCAAATAGGAGATGATATTCACACATCAATATTCAATGAGGTGAATATCCAAGAGCTACAAAGTAGTCATACAATTCAATTACAAGAAAACAACATAATTAACAAATGTGTAGAAGAACAAATAGAAAATTCCCAAAGAAGACATACAGATAGCACATGAAAAAAAAGTTTGTCATCATTTATCACAAAGGAAATATAAATCAAAATCTCAATGAGATACTCTATCATACATGAAAGAATAGCCCATATCAGTCTACACTACAGTTGTTGCCAAGGAAGTGAAGAAAAAGGAACTTCCTGTACTTTGTTGGTGGGAACATAGATTGATCCAGTTCTTATGGAATAGTATGGAGATTTCTCAAAATATTCAAAGAAAAATCAACCATATGATCCAGCAATTCTATCCAAAATACCAATCAAAGGGATATATCCTATGTTATAAAACAAAAAAATGAGGTATATACACATAATGGAATAATGCTCAGCTATAAAAAAAATTATGAAATCTTGTCATTTGTGATAACATAATGGAAGTGGAAGGTATCATATAAAGCAAATAAATCAAAAAATATATATACAAATACAAGATGATTTCACTTTTAAGTGGAGTATATAGAAAGAAAAACAAAGGAACAAATAAAATCAAAGCATTCCCAGAAATCTGACTTGAAAATTGAGAGGGGGAAAGAAGGGTGTTATGAGTAATGAGGTGAGGGGTCCCAGTGTACTGTGATGGAGGTTTATGGCTGTTTATGTATTGGCTATGGTATGGTAAACATACACCTAAAAGAAGTGTAAACATATACTTCTAAATCATATGAAGTTATAAACTAGTTCTTTAAAATGAAAAACAAAACTGATAAACTCTTAGGTATTCTCATTAAGGGGAAAAAGCAAAAGGAATCAGAAATGAAAGAGGCAAAAAATTACAACAGATATGCAAGAATACAAAAGGTCATAAGAGACTGGTATAAATGCATATGGACAAATTAGACAAGAAAATGTAGACAAGTAGAACAAATTGGACAAGTAGAAATGAGCAAATTATTTGAATTATACAACCTTCCAAGATATATCAGAATAAAATAAGACAGTTTTAATAGGTCAATTACAGGCACAGAAAGAGTAATCAAAAGTCTCCCTAAAAAAAAAAAAAAAGCCATGTCCAGATAACTTCACCAGATAACTTCAGACACAAAACATTTAAAGAATATTTAATATCTACCCTTTTAAACTTAAAAAAAAAAAAGCAGCAAGTTCCCAAACACATTTTATGAGGCCAACATTACTTTGATCCTAAGTGAAATAAGGACAGCACAAATTATGAACACTACAGACTAATATCTCTGCTGAACACTCATGCAAAAATCCTCAATAAAATGATAACAAATTCAATCAGAACTATATTAAGATAATCATCCATTATGACCAAGTAGGGTTTATTCCAGGAATGCAAGGTTGCTTCAAAATATGCAAATAGGTCAATGTTGTTCACCACATAAACAAAACTAAAGACAAAAAAAATTTGATATAATCATTGCATCAATGCTAAATAAACATTTGTCAAGATTCAACACCATTTAAAGTAAGTACTTACAGTAAAATGGGAATAAAAGGTATATATCTTAACATAATAAAGGCTACATATGACAAACCCAAATTTAACATCACACTCAGAGATGACAAACTGAAAGTGTTTCCTCTAATATCAAGAATAAGGATGTCTACTTTCACCAGTTCTGTCAGTACTGGAAGTTCTAGCTAGAGCAATTAGGCAAGAAAAAGACATAAAAAGAATCCAAATTGGAAGAGAAGTGAAATTATATCTACTCAAAATGACATAATATATATAACCCAAAACACTCTGCCAACAAACTATAAGAAATAATAAATACCATAAAGTGGCAAGATACAAAATCAACACACAAAAGTTGGTTGTTTCTACATGCAAACAATGAATTAGAAGAAAGAGAAATTGAGAAAATAACCCTATTTAAATGCACCAAAAGGATGAAATATTTGAAGTAAGCGTTTTTTTTTTTTTTTTAAAGATTTATTTATTTGTGCATACAGAACTGGCGTACAGGCCAGAGGCTCAGGGGCAGCGAGAGGTTTCACCAGAGACAGAGTGAGGAGCAGAACAAGCAGATCGACGAAGTACACTGCTAAGGGGAGCAGCGGGCGGGTCAGGAGAGGTCTGCCACGCCATGTGCTCACCTCCTGGGCAGGCGGGAATCGAACTCATGCGGAAGCGGCTTTAGATTCTCAGTGCTGTGCTTTAACCCGCTGTGCCACCAGGGAGGGCCTGAAGTAAGCTTTAAGAAGGATGCATAGGCCCTATATACACTGAAAACCATGAGGTACTGTCAAAGTAAATAAAAAAATGTAAAAGAAATGGAAATATATCACATGTTCAAGAATTAGAAGACACACCTTGTTAAAATGGCCATATTACAAAAAAGCAATTTTTAGATGTGATATAATACCTATCAAACTCCCTATTTCAAGAAATGGAACAAATATAAAATTTGTATAGAACCATAAAAGACCCTGAAAAGCCAATGCAACCTGAGAGAAAAGAAGAAAAATGGAGGTAACACACTCCTACTTCAAACTACATTGCACAACAATAGGGGTACAGATAGTATGGTAATGGAACATAAATGAGTATCAGTGGAATGGAACAAAGAAAAATCCAGAAAATGTCCCCATAAATACAGACCTTTAATTTTTGACAAAGGATCCAGGCCTATACAATGGAGATAGGAAAGACTGTTTAACAAATAGTGCTGTGAAGCTTAAACTGCCATAGACAAATATGATTTTTATTTCACTCCCTACACAAAAATTGATTTGAAATGGATTAAAGACTTGGATCTAACACCCCCAATACAGAAAAGAAACAGAGGTAATACTCTCCTGAACATCAACCACAAAAATGAATATGGGAATGCAACAACAACAGCAAACTAAAAAGCTATTGCCCCGAAAGAACTTTAATAGGCATTCCTCCAATAAGATACACAAATGGCCAACAAGCATGTGAAAATATTTTCAACACCATTGGCTATTAAGGACATGTATGGTGAGAAACCACTTCATACTCATTAGAATAACAAATAAAAAATAACAAGTGCCAGTGAGAATGTAAAGAAATAGGAACATATACATTACTGGTAAGCAAATATATATAGCACTGCAGTAATGGAAAATAATGATATTCCTCAAAAGGTAAACACAGAATTACCATATGTCTCAAAAGTCTGTTCCTAGACATAAGAGAAAAGAAAACATATGTCCACATGGAAACCTGTACATGAATGTGAATGTATATAGTAGTTTGAGTCATGATAGCAAAAAGGTAGAAATAGCTCAAATGTCTGTCGGTAGATAAATGAATAAACACATTGGGACATGGACATGTTACAAGCACACACACACACACAGTAGAATATAATTCAGCTATTAAGAGGAACAGAACACAGATGCATGCTTCAATTTACATGAACCATGAAAGCACAATGCAAAGTAAGAAACAGCAAATGCAGAAATCACACACGTCATGGTCTGATTAAATAAGTACTTACAAGATTTGGTTTGATTGTTTATGATCCTCCCAAACATCATGTATTTATCAAATAATGCTACTTTAATAAATTATGCCATTTACATGGATTTAGGTGCATGTTGCAAAGATTTCGTATGTATGGTTCCTCCTTTGAGTACTTTAATCTTTTCTAATCTCTTCTCTAGTACATGATTGTGGTTTTTCTCATTAAGAAAAAAGTACAATTATAATTCCAACTGTAACATTAAATTACAATTTCTTTTAAAGTGATAAAAATAAGACCTAGTGCATGGGAGAAATGCAAATAGATTAAGAACCTCTCCAAAATGCTATATAAGATGCCAGCCTTAAATGCACTTTTTTTTAATAAAGATTTATTTATGCATACACAATTGGGGTATGGGCCAGAGGTGCAGGGGCGATGAGAGGTTTCACCAGAGACAGAGTGGGGAGCAGAACAGGACTACTGAGGAAGTACACTGCTGAGGGGAGCAGCGGGAGGGTCAGGAGAGGTCTGCCGCACCATGTGGGTCACCTCCGGGGCAGGGATTGAAGTCATACTGAAGTGGATTTAGCTTCTTAGTGCTGTGCTTTAACCCACTGCACCACCAAGGAGGGTCCAAAGGCACATTTTTATAATGAAATGTTTATAGATTCTTCACCAAGGGACAGAAAAAAACTAGACTTGGTCAACAGCATGTAATGGAGGTAACTGATGAAAGGTAATAAGAACCTTTTTATTTCAAAAGAAATTCTCAAAAGTTTTTCTCTTTAATATATATTGTGTACTATATAAAATTTGTTATAAGGTATTATTTGTATATCCAAAAGTAGATATTATTAGACAGGTGATTTTTAAGAGAATATAAATTTACTTCAAATAAAAATACTACTTAACATCACTAGTTATGGCTTATTTTGGAAATAAATTTATTTTAAAACCAAGAAAAAAATATTCTCGGATATTATAAACTAAATATAGAATACATTGCTCAAATATGTATAGATGAACAACGGTTTTGCAAAATATTGTAATTATGATCTGAGCATATAGAAGTTCAAGATCCCCATCCTTAAAGATGGGAAGAAAAAAATGAATGACTTTCCCAAAACTGTAACTTTTTCTTTTTTTTTCTTAAAGATTTATTTATGCTTGTAGAACTGGGGTACAAGCCAGAGGTGAGAGCTGTGTAGGGTAAGAGGATTTACCAGAGACAGAATGGAGAACAGAACAGGAAGATGTACTGAAGTACACTGCTGAGGGGGCAGAAGGTGGGTCAGGAGAGGTCTGCCGCGCCATTGGGTCAGCTCCCTGGAAGCTGCAGTAATGAGGACTTCATAGTGTGGTGCTTTAACCTGTTGCACCACCAGGGAGAGCCCACATTTTCCAAACATCACTACTGAGTATCCCTAGAAAGTTGATAAAATCAAAGTGAAACAAACAAAAAGGAACTCTGAATTTCTTTATCCATTCCTAGCTAGTAATATGAAAAGAAAATCACTTTTGTCTGTATGTAAATAATTAACAAAGCATTCTGTTTATGTCTTACTTTGATCAAGCAGGCTTATCTGTGAGGGGAAAAAGCAGTATGCTGTTAAGCATGTCCTATAAATTCCAGGGTCAAGGGAAAATATATTCTTGTATGGAGTCCACTCAAGAAGTCAGACGCAGGTCTTGCTTTTTGGAAGGGCTCCTGCAGACTAGACTGCTTTCACTCAAGCTCATCTATTATTATTCCCTTCTCTCTCTACTACCTCTTCCTACTTTGAGTATTCTGAAATAGTGAGGCATCCTCTTTTACTATATGAATTTTAGGAAATGTTTGCACTGTTGGACAGATAAATATATTTCTGCAGTTGTTTATGAGTTGAGGACAGAAAAATGTAAGGTCTTTTTAATGTCTCCATGGCTGTGCCATATAAAGTAATTGTTCCCAAGCATTCTTAATTCACATCCCATGACTTTTAGGATATTTTTCTAACGTTGTGTTTGTTAATTGAGCATTTATATTTGGTCTCAAAGCACAACTTTTCTCTAAGTTCTGATCCCCTTTTTAGGATTCAAGAACCCTGATCCACAATACAGAAACAGTCACTTCCTTGCCAGCAAAAGAAAGTCATACTAAATGAAAATGCTTAGGCCACTTTCTAAATGTTTTTCTTTAGTAACTTCCTCTTGACATACACCTGCATTAAATAGTACCTATTTCAATAAGGCAACCTATACACAAAGAAAACCACACAAGAAGTTAAATGACTCTGAAATACTTTTCCAAATAGGCAGGCTGCTAAAATACAGCTCTTTGCTAAATGTTTGTAAAACATTCCGCAGAGTACTTTTTTGAGCTATAATTCTCCATGCTCCAGTGATTAGTAGTAGCTTTCCTACTCATTCCCATGGTCTGTGATAGAGACCAAATAACTCAAACTCCAGCTTTCTGGTTGAATTTCTATTAGTTCAATATGTAGTACATGCTGAAAATGCTGAAACAGGAAATGAGTTGGACAGCACAGAGATACTATACTGTTTGCTTAAGTTGCTGTGTGAAAGTCAAGCCTTCCTGTTCCCCTCATGGCCAGAGCTGTGATTAAAAAACTCTGGCTGCCTGAAACCAAATATACAGTTGTGTTCCCTTCACCAAGCTGTCAGTCTTTCAACTAGTTGGATTACAGGTTCTGAGAAAATACATGCTTCTGTGCTCAACATGTGGATGAAAGATCCTGATTCAGCAAATTCAATTAGATGGAAAATTGAGCTTTCTCTCTTACTACTGCATCACTATGGAACAGTGACAGCTATCAGAACTTGGATCATTATCTTGCCGAATCCTTTTATACTTGTGAAGAGATGTATATTTTATTGTTTCTACCTACAAATTCGTTCTTAAATGAAAGTATTATACTCAAAGTACTTTGTAGAAAAGGTGCTCATAAATCTAAATTGATGCAAATTTGACAGATGACATAATGAATATGTGAAGAAAAATGGCTGCAAAGGTCCTAGCTTGAAATATCTGGAAAACTCAATACTAAGATTTTCATTAGTTTCTCACATTTTTCACATTTTCATTAAATATGTCAATAAATGCCTAAACTATATGATCTATATAATTTTTATCTAGAGTCAACTAAAAAATATTTAAGCTTGCTTATTGTAGTGCATGGGTTTAAGTAAGATGAAGGCCATTTTTAAGCAACATCTATTAATTTGGCTCTTTTAAAATGACTGAATGTATTATGTTTCAAATTTTCTTTAAAGAATAAATGTTAGAACAAAACAAAACAAAAAAATCATAAGGGTAATATCTTTAGAAGGACCTGAAAGTTAACTTTCCTTGGAAACACTTAAAGTGTTCTAAAGGAAGATTTAATAGTTCTTCTTACACTGTTTATTTTTATCTGCTTAAAACATTATATATAAGGTTTCCTTGGTGGCTCAGGGATTGAGTCGCAGAGCTACCAAGCTATTGCCAGTCACTGCGTCATAAATTTGATCCCCAGTCAGGTTGCTAGCACATGGCATAGCAGATCTCTCTTGTCCCACCAGCTGCTCCCCTCAGCAATGTATTTCAGTAGATTCACCTATTTGGCTCTCCACTGTGTCTCTGATGAATTTTCTCACTATCACCCCTCCCCCCTGCACTCTTCCCTCCCCGCCGCCTCCACCTCTGGTTTAGACCCCAATTCTTGTATGAATAAGTAAATAAAAATAATCTTTAAAAAAATAAAACTTTTATATATATATATATTTATATATGTATATAAATATACATATACGCTCAAAGCTAACAGAAGCAAGTAAAAATGAAAACCACTATTTTTTATCACTTTGGAAAGCCAAAATGGGTGAAATAACTTTTCTTACACTTTTGGAAAATTCTTACCTCACTTGAATGTCCCAAATAAATGTTCCATCACAAAGGCGAAATTTTCTTTCAGGGACATGAAGATTTAACTAAAATATGTGTTTTTCCAAGCTATTTAATGCATCATCATATTATGCCCATATTGTACTTGCAAAAATGCACAGTAAATAATCTAATAGCTTGAAATGTGTAAAATATAGAAATTCTTCTGTATGGCATGCCAATACCATAGATAGTTGTTTTTTTTTTTTTTTAAGATTTATTTATTTATGCATACAGAGCTGGCATACAGGCCAGAGGTACAGGGGTGGTGAGAGGGTTAACCAGAGACAGAGTGGGGAGCAGAACAGGCAGACTGATGAAGTACACTGCTGAGGGGAGCAGCAGGCGGGTCAGGAGAGGTCTGCCACGCCGGGTGGGTCACCTCTGGGGTGGGGATATTACTCTTGCTGAAGAGGCTTTAGCTTCTTAGTGCTGTGCATTAATCTGCTGCACCACCACTGAGGGCCCACCTTAGACAGTTTCAATAAAACACCTGCCCTCCCAGCAAAGGAAAGCAACAGGGAAAACAAAATCGTGAGGAATCAATGAAACAATAAAGCTCTTAAAAATATATATATTGAACCAACAATCTGCACTACTGTTCACAAATTACACTTTTGAATTTTTTTTATTTTTACTAAAAGGAATTTATATTCATTATTATGTTGTTTTAAAGCCAGGTGACTTTATGGTCTTTTGAAAGAAGTACTAAAATTAGTTGTCCTAGATTCCCTACACAAATTTTTCTTCAATCTGGACAAAAAGGTAGAATGAAGAAAAGTAA
Organism: Condylura cristata; assembly: GCF_000260355.1. Lineage (NCBI taxonomy): Eukaryota > Metazoa > Chordata > Mammalia > Eulipotyphla > Talpidae > Condylura > Condylura cristata. The sequence continues at coordinate 24,518,176 of NW_004567108.1, read as the reverse complement.
AGAGAACACACTAAACAATAACTTTTAAAAAATTATTACAGAAGATAAACCAACTTTGTAAGTCAAAGAAAGGAAGTTTCATAAGCAATGTCATAATTTTAGTTATATGATATAGCTTATAAAATTGCTTTATATGTGTGATCGTGTGTTTTCCTTCAGCTAGTTAATTATGGGAAAAGGAAGATATACATGCTTGATAGAGAAAAAATTCAGTTGATTTACTTCCAGAAATATGGAGAAATTTTTCCTACTCTAAACACAAAGATACGCTAGATAAAATACAAATAAAAAAAATGCACAACTTAGAAATACATACACTCCTGAAACAGAAAGAGAATTTAAATCAAGTTACAAGAATATAAGCTGAGAACCTAACAATTTAGGAATATGCAGAGTAGAATCAGGACCTATACACAGTAGTTGGGATATTTAAGAAGCATACAAATGTGCAAAATATTGGTTTGAGTTACATAAATAAGGAACTGCAATAACTGAAATGCAAATGCTAAAATAACTCAGCAATATGTTCAGATAATCAAAAGATTGCTATACGTGAAAAGTCATATCTAGAAACAAAAATGAAATTTCTGCTCAAAAACCCAGAAGCAGGGAAGTTGGTTCTTTGCCAAAAGCTATAGGTAGGAAAAATCTTTTCCCATGAAAAAGCAAAACCTAAAGATAAGTTTAGGGTCAAAATTTACATTACATGCATAGTAGGGTAAACTCATGTCTGATAAAAAACAAATCCTAATAAGGAATTTTTATATACCATTATGGTATGAATTCCAAAAAAATAGTATTCAATAGAAAAAACTAGGAGTTGAATAGAGTGAATAACATCCATACATTTATATAAGAAAAAAATGCAAACATAAATTTGATTCTACTAAAAAGAACAGAATATAAGTCAAAAGTTAATGAGCTTAGTCTTGTAGAAGAGGGCAAAAGGAACGAGAACACAAGGTAGACTTCCTCAAATTATCTTACTTTCTAGATTTGATTTGAAACTTACATATATATCTAACATAAGACAAAATTTAATCAAAAATTTTGAAACTAGCCTGCATAGCAAACTGATGGCTTAAAACCACATAAGGCATTATTTCTGGTGACATAAAGCACATAATTTGAGGGAGGCCTCTCTGGTAACCTAGGGGTTAAGTGCTATCACCACTACTGACTTGAGTCTAATTCCTAGCCAGGGAGCTGACCCACATGACACAGCAGACCTCTCCTGTCTCAACCACTGCTCCCCTCAGAAGTGTATTTCAGTAAATTTACCTGTTCTGCTCCCTACTTTGTCTCTGGGGAAACCCCTCATCCTCTGCACCTCTGCCTATACCCCAGTTCTTCTATGCATAATAAACCTTTTTTAAGGCTTTTTTAAAAATTGTACAATTTGATTGTAAATCCTTTACAAGATGAAAAAACTACAAAGAAAGTTAAACTATTATTGTGACCATGTTATTAGTAATGGCATGGGTTTTGGTATACTGGTATTAATATAAGCAGAACAAATAACTGTATTAATGTCACTAGAACCCAACATTTTCAGACTGAGGAAAAAAGCGCCAATACAAAACGAAAAAAAAAAAGTTAAGTAAAATTCCTAGAATCCCAAATTTGAATTGGAAAATCAGCATAAACTCAAGCACTTACTTAAGTTTCTGTTTCCTAGCTATTAATATTTCCACTAAAAATATCTATAAAGAATGAAAAATACAGAGCATTTAGCACTCTCATTCAGATTTTGGTCTCTAAATATCACTTTTCCACTATACTTTAATAGGACTACTTAGAAGGACAGTTGACTCAAGATCTGCAACAGTAAATTGATGACCTGCAAGTAACTTACCATACCAAAATGTAAGGAAGTTATGAAAAGCAAATGACATTGTATCAAAGAGCTCAGTAGCTAATTTGAAGAAATGACAAAAAGTAGGACAAGAGGAAGTAGTCAGTCAGCTTAATAAACTAAAATAGTATGTTGGGACTTCCTATGTTGATAACAATAATAAAAAATGAAAATTAATTATTGTCTATGGAGAATAAGAACCTACCTACTATTCTGCAGACTGATAATGAAAAGGGCAGAATTGTCCATTTTTTCCTTATCTTTTAAACTATTCATTTTGGAATGATAGCTGATGAGGGCTAATTCTTCTTTATAGAAATATTGCAACTAATAAGTGAAAAATAAAATTAGATTTTATAACCCTTAATGACATATCTGGGTAATAATCACCACAGAGTGCTAAAATCACTAGACAATTAGCAATTGTAAAATTTTAGAATGTATGGGTGAGGCTGGCAATACCTGAAATAACTCATCACTCACACATACAGAAACACACAAACACAAAATACAACCAGATTATTACATGTCTCTAGATACGAGGCAGAGACCACCTATGAAATATTCTTTCCAAAAAGATAATAAAATAAAGCCTATGTAAGCTTCTATAACCAACTATTGGTTTATAAGAAATATTAAATATAGCAATATACCACCAAGAATGCAATCAGCAAAATCCTGAATGAAGACATGCACAAAAGAGTTAATATAATGGGCCTGAAGCTGCTAACCTTAGAAAAGGCTGTTTGCAAGGCTGAACCTTGGCTGGTGAGTGGGATCTGGATTTCAGTAGAATTCCCACCATTTCCAGAAGTAATAAAAGTGCTCATGGTGCCTAAATTGTTTGTACAATGTGGTTTATATTGAACACTTGCTCTTTTGTGACTGGGATTTTGGTACAGGCCAGGCAGAGGATGCCTATATATCTGGCTCTAATAAAAACTCCAGGAACTGAGTCACTAGAGACTTTTTCTTTTAAACATTTCACAAGTGTTATCACAACTGGTTCCTGAGGGAATTAGGCACATCCTATGTGACTCAACTAAAATAAGACTCATAGAAGCTTGTCCCTAATTTCATCCAGAATCCACCCCCATTCACTATTTTCTGCTGATATGAATGTTCTGTCCCCCATTTGTTATATGAAATCATAACCCTTAGTGAAACTATAGGCTGAATGATAGGCATCTGCTGACTGGATCACTAAGCCTGGGCAAGGTCTTCAAAACCCCCAGTACAATGGGAAACTGAACAGGACTATAAGCTCATTTTTTTCAACATAAATAGATTATATAAAACAAATAAATGAGGGTAAATGTTTAAGAAATTTGATGATAAACATCTAATTTTAATTATCCATTTCAGTTGCACTGACTAAAGATGACAGACAAAATAATATGATTCAAAACACTAAAACTTTTTAAAATTAATAAAATTGTAAATAACTATTGAATAAGGCTGTGGTATTTATATTCTTGACATCATGCAAATTTAAAAATGCACTAAGATTTTTGGAAAATCCTGTGTCAATGATCTAAATTTGAATGAAGAAGATTATTGAAAATCCGATAGTCTCAATACCAAAGAAATCAAGTCAGCAGTGGTAAAAAATATCAGGCTAAGGTTGTTCGTATAAAAAAAATAATTAGCAAATCCTAAAGAAATAAATTACCTTTGTTTTTAACACAATATTCTAGAGAACAAAAACATAAATTATCAAGCTCTTTTTTTTCTTAATTGGTCAATGTATCATTTGTTATTGAGATAAAATTGGAATAACAATACCACATATGACTGAAAGATTTAAGTTTACACCTTTTTAGATGTATGTTAAGACACCAGATCGGCCATAATCAGGACCATTGTCAGTGGGGACCCTCCCTCCAATACTCTCCCCAGTCTCCTCTACCCTCCTGGAAGCCCCAATTCTGCAGTCAGAGATTTTAGGGTTTGTTTGTTTTAATTATATCTGTACCTTTGTTTAGCTTCTTAAGATTTTACCTGAGTGAAATTATCTGCATTTTACTTTTTCATTTGACTTATTTCACTTAGCATAATCCCTTACAGTTCCACCCACATTATCACCAAAAAAAAAGCAAGTTTTCATTTTTATTTATAGCTAAGAAGTATTTCTTTGTGTATATATATCACATCTTTACCCACTCACCTACTATAAGGTATTTAAGTTACTAAATTGGCTATTTTAAATAATGCTGCAATGAACATAAGAATATGCATATCCCTTCAAATTAATGTGCTTCTTTGGATAGATACCCAGGAGTAGAAATGCTGGCTTATGTGGTAGATACATTTTTAATATTTTCAGAAATGTCCACTTTGTTTTCCATAGGAATGAATCAGTCTACACTACCACCAACATATAAGTCTTCCTTTTGCTCTTCTCCATAGTTATCATTCCTGGTCATTTTGATATGGACCATTCTTCACAGGTGTGATATGATAACTCATTATGGTTTTGATTCACATTTCCTTTATAAGCGATGATGAGCATTTTTTTCATATGCCGTTGACCATCTATATGCCTTCCTTGGAACTAAATGTATCTATTTAGCTTTACTGCCCTTTTTGGGTTGGGTTATTTCTTTTTTATCTATAGAGTTGTGATTTCTTTATACATCTTGAATATCAGCTTCTTATCAGATATATGATGAGCAAATATTTTCTCCCACTCAATAGGGTGTCTTTTTATTATAATAATTTTGTTGTGCAAAAGCTTTTTAGTTGACATAGTATCATTGTTTTTCTTTTGTTCCACTTGCTGTTGAAGTCCCCAAAGAAATCTCTGAAGCCAATATATTGGAATGTTTTGTCTGTTTTATTCTATATACTTTATGGTTTGGAATCTCACCTCCAAATTTTTTAATCCACTTTGAGTTATTTTATGTGCACAGTATGGGAAAATGAACAAGTTTGTTTGGGGTTGCAATTGGCTGTCATTGTTTCCCAACACCATTTGTTGAAGAGACTTTCCTTTCTCCATTGTCCTCAACTCTGCATTGCAAATTAACCCTAAGTATGGATTTATTCTGGAATCTCAATTCTATTCATCTGTCTTTTTTATTCCAAGCCATACTGCTTTGATTTCTATAGGCTTATAATACAGTCTGAAATCTGGTTACTTCATACTTCCATTCTTCCTCTGTTTTGGTCAAAATCTGGGGTCTCATGGTTTCATACAAATTTCCATAATGCTGGTTCTATTTCTTTGAAGAATGTCATTGAAAAACTGATAGGGATTTTGTTGAATCTATATATTACTCTGTATAAAATAGCCACTTTAACAATGTTAATTCTTATAACCCATAACAGGGAATATCTTTCCATTTCTTTGTATTTATCATTTCTATTAAAAATGTTACTGTTGCACAGATTTTCATTTTCTTTCTTAAATATTTTCAATATTTCAATATATTGACTCTGTAGCATGCAACTTCACTATACTGATTTACTATTTTTAACTGTTTTCTAGTGGAGTCTTTCATTTTCAATATATATTATGTCATCTGAGAATTATGATTGTTTTACTTTTTCATTTCTAATTTAGATTCCTTTTATATATTTTCTTTTGACTAATCATTCCTGCTAGTTTTCCCAATACTATGTTGAATATCAGCACTAAAAAGTGGACATCTTTGTCTTGGACGAAAGGTTTTTCCTTTTTTTAATCACTGAATATAGTGTTAGTTGTTGGTTTGATTTTAGAGGCAAAGTTTTTCCTTTTTTTTAATCACTGAATATGGCATTAGTTGTTGGCTTGTTTATACAACATTTATTATGTTTACATATGTTCTTTTTATCAACATTTTTAGAGTTACTTTTTTCATAAAAGGATGCTAAATCTTGCCAAGTGCTTTCTCTGAATCTACTGATATATGACTATAATTTTTCCTTTTGTTGATGTGGTAAAATACATTAATCAATTTGCAGATGTTGAACCATCCTATCCCTAGAATATATCCAATATCTATATTGGTCATAATCTATGGTTTTTTTAATGTATCACTGAACTCAACTTGCTGAAAAAATCTTGAGAATTTTTTAATCTTTACCATCTGAGATATTGATCGAAAATATTCTTTTTTCATAATACTACTTGTCTGTTTTTAGCATCAAAGTAATGTCAGGTCTATAAATGTTTGGAAGCATTCTCTCTTCAATTTTAAAAAGAGTTTGAGAAGGGTAGGAATTAATAAACTTTGAAGAGTTGGTAGAATTCATTTGTGACACCATCTTATCCTGAGCTTTGTTTATTTCCTTCCTTGTAATTAATTAGTCTGTTCAAATTTCCTATTTCTATTTATTCTAGGTCATACAATTTATGAGCATAAAGATGTTTGTAGTAATCCCTTAGGAGTCTATGCATTTATTTATATGGTGTAAATTTGCACTTTTCTTTCATTTCTCATTCTGAGAGAATTCTCCTTTAAAAAAAAAGAAATCAAAGTATAGGCTTGTCTACCTTATTTATCTTTTGGTTTCATTCACCTTTTAAACTTCACTTTTTCTTTGTTTCATACACTTATGCACTGAATTTTATTTTCCTTCAAGTGAATTTGACTTTGTTTCTTCTTTCTCAAGTTGCTTGAGGTATAAAATAAACTATTTGTTTCTGTATATTGGCCTATACTGCTTTATATATCCCCTTAATATGTTTTTGGTACTTTCCTTTGGTTCTGGTAGCTAATTTTCATTGGTCTCCAAGAATTTTCTAATTTCTCCTTTGATTTAATCTATTAGTCATTCAGTAACACGTTGCTTATTATACACATATTGAGATTTTTCCTGCTTTTTTGTAGTTAATTTTTAATTTGATACTATTACAGAAAAGATTTTTATGATTTTAAACTTCATGAATGTATTAATGCATATATTGTGATCCAACATGTAGTCTATACTCAAGAATGTGTCATATGCACTTGAGAAGATTGTGTGCTGAACGCTTTATAGAGTGGAGTGTCCTATCTATTATAGAGTGGAGTGCTCTAGATATTACTAAGTATCTATTAAGTTATTCTGTTCTAATTTTTTATGAAGGCTGTTATTTCCTGGTTGATTTCCTGACTACTGCTCTGTTCATTGATGTAACTGGGGTGTTGAAGTCCACTGGTATTGTACTACTGTTAATATGTGTTTTTAAATTTTTAAATAGTTGTTTTATATATTTTGATGCTCTTTATTCCATGCAAATGTATTGGTGAGTACTATGGCTTTCTGATATACTGTTCTCTTAATCATTATATAATATCCATTACAGTCTCTTCTTATCTTTCTTAGCTGAAAGTCTATTTGGTCAAATAGAAGTATGATTGTCCTTCCCTTTTTTAGAGGTCCATTTACTTATAGGATTATATTCCATTTACATCTAACCTATGTTTATCTTTGGAGTTTAAGTGATCTCCTGGGGGGGAAAAAAGTGAGTTTTGTTCTCTAACCCAACAGCTACTCTGTGCCTCTTGATTACTGAGTTCAGTTTATTTACATTAAGGATGATTATTAATATACGGGAGCTTACTACTGCCATTTTGACTTTAGTTTTCTGATAGTTGTTCAATTTTTTATGGATTTTCTTCTCATCAATTCTGATAATAGAACTCCTTTGAACACATCTTTGTAGGGAAAGCTAGTGTTTGCAAACTTTTTGTTTCTTTGTGAAAGCTTTTATTTCTCCCTCATGTCTGCAAGAGTTGTGGAATATAATACTCTTGTTGGGGAGATTTTATCTTTGAATATTTTGAATATGTCATTCCATTCTGCTCTTAACTCTAAGTTGCCTTCTGGAAAATCTGATGAAATCCTAATGGGAGTACCTTTATAAGGTACCTGCTATTTCCCCCTAAATGCCTTCAGTATTCTTTCTCTGTCCTAACTTTTAGTAGTTTCACTGTGTCCTGGTGTAGGTCTTACTGCATTTAGATAACCAAATGTTCTGCTGGCTCCACAGACTTGGATATTCAGTTCCTTTCCTGGTGTTAAGGAGATTTTCTATTATATTTTTAAGTTTTCTGTTCACTTGCTCTCTCATCCTCCCTCCTGATAACCCTTATGTGGCCTTTCTTAAAGGAGTCACATACTTCTCAAAGTGCTTCTTCATCTTTATTTTGTATTTCTTTCCTCTTCTACCTAGGTCCTGCATGCATTACTATATTTGAGTTACTAACTTGATCTTCCAATTTGTCTATTCTACTTCCATAATTTCCTTTTGAGTTATTGATGTCATTAGTTGAGTCCTTTACCTCCTGAGTCTTTTTTTTTCTTATTTATGTCTTCAGTTTTGCCTTTTGATCGTTAATCAAAAAAATGAATGAGCTCAGAAATAAAATTATCTTTTATCATTTTTATTTCAAAATTAGCTTTCTGAGTATTCATGTATCACTTTGACTTGCCTTTCTGATATTTGATTTATTTTGAGGTATTACAGTAATTTTGAGTTTCATGATACAGAGGCATAATCTTCCATGTTTATGTGGTTGTATTCTGGAAAGACATGTTCTCTTTGTAATATAATTCTTTTGAGAACTTTAATTACATTCTTTCTATCCACTTAGCTACTCTAAAGTTTTGGTGTTTTTTTTTTTTTCTAGGCTATCAGTAGCAAAAACTGAGAAAGGTAAATTCGTTCCCCATTCCCACAGTTAGTACTGTGATCTGATTTGGCTTCAATTTATTTTTTGATCTTTGCTGGCTTTTGTATGTATTAAGACCTATTTTGACATTTGATGAGTCAGCAGGATGGGATCCAGCTACTGGTGGTATTGTACTGGGGAATGGGATGTCTGTCTCATTTTTTTTTTCCAGGGGTGGGGGCACTATTGATATACCTTCTCTCAGGGGTTCCAGTTCTGAGATTCAGCAGTCTGTGCACTATCATTGCACTTCACAAATGAGTACCTGCCCTATGAGAGTGGTAGGAGGGAATGCAGTTTAGGGTTTTATCTGGTCTCTCTCTTAGTAGAGACCAGCCTACAGGGTGCACCCCAGCTCCATATGGGTTTCCTCTCTTTCAAGAGTGCATGCCTATGCAGTTTCTGCTCCCCCCACCCCAGAGCCTCTGGCTAACCCCACACTCTTTCAGTTCTTCTCCACCTCCCTACACTACAGACTCCAGGTATCTGTCTTCACCCACCTCTTATTCAATCAAGTATAAATCTCCACCATGGCTCTTCTGCACAAGTCCACAGACACATCAATTTCACCTCAAGCCACAGGACTCTCTTGATATGATGAACTTCTGGTTAACTATGAAATGTTCCTCTTGGGAGCAAAGCAAGGAACCTCCTTTGTCACCATCTTGGTTCTCTCACAGCTCATTGTTTAATGCTGGTAGAATCTTAATGCACAAAAAGGACAAAAATTGTATAAGAAAAACAATAGTCTAATTTATTAGCATATTTTTATAAATTTTATAAATCATCAAAATTAATCAACTTAATAATGTAAAGTATGTCTACATATACTCTACAGGTCCACATGGACATAACTGACATATATATGTACATGTATGCACATAACTACACCACAGTTTATTAAAATTTATCCCAGGAGCTCAACAATAGACTGACATTTAAAAACCTATTAATGTAATTTGCCATAACAATATATTAAATAAAAATAATTTTTAAATAAAAATTATTTCAAAAGATATGTGTATTATTATTATTGAAGAATCTCTTAGCAGGCTAAGACTACAAGATTTCTTAGCCTGATGTTTAATGGTAAAACTATGAACACATTTACTTCAAAGGCAAAATGAGCTAAGTTTATTATTTACAAGCTTAGACATGCAGTCCTCACCAATTTTTAAAAGTATAAAGATCATAAAACAATCATTTGCAGTTAGTATTTTCACATAAAGGATACAAGAGAATCTATAGTTGTCAAAACTAATAAGACAATTAAACAACATTTATAAAAGATCAATATACAAAAATTAATAGCATGCCTATACATAAGGAACAATCAAGTAGAAATGAAAGATCTCATTCCCAATGGAAACAAAATCATAATGTATCTAAGAACATCATTAACAAAATTTGAATAATACCTCCATAAAGGAATTATAAAAAATTATTATCAGGCATAAATGGGAAGATATACCATGCTAGTAAATAGGAAAACTGTTTCATAAAGCTGTCTATTCTCATTAAGTTACTCTATAAATTCAATCGTAACAGAAATTCTATAAAGATTGTTAAGTGAACTAGACAATAAGACTCTCTACTTCACATGTGAGAAAACAGACTGAAAATAGGGCAATTTGGAAGCTACACAAGGTGAAAGACCTAACTTAACAGCAACACCATATTATGAACCTTTGATAATTTACATGCATACTGAAATGGAAATAAATGAATCAGCTCCATAGAATAGAGAACACAGAAACATATTCATGTATGTATGGCAGTAAAATAAAAGTTGGCAATACCAATCACTGGAAATTATTCAAAAAATTACACTGAGAAAATTACTTATTCGTGTGGAAAAATTAGGTCACTGTGCCACAAAATAAATCTCACATGGAACCTAAAGATCCAAATGTAGGTAAAAAAAAATTAAAACAGTATGTGAAGAAAAATATAGGAAATTGATCATATGGCATAAAAATAGTCAAAGTTTGCTTACATAAATCTCAAAAAAGCACAGCAATAAAGTTAAAAATGTCTAATAAATTTTTAAACTTCTCTACATCAACAAAAACTTCCTTATATCAAAAAACAAAATTTCTCTACATTAATAAATAAAGGCATGAGTCACAAAACATGGCAAATTTATAATGCAGATAGTGAAAAAACAATTTCTAAGAATTCCTAAATCAAAAACAGAAAAAAAACTATTAAAAAAAAGTATTGAGGCCCTCCCTGGTGGCGCAGCGGGTTAAAGCACAGAGCACTAAGAAGCTTAAGTCACTTCTGCATGAGTTCGATCCCCGCCTGCCCTGGAGGAGATCCACATGGCGTGGCAGACTTCTCCTGACCCGCCCGCTGCTCCGCTGCTCCCCTCAGCAGTGTACTTTGATCATCTGCCTGTTCTGCTCCCTGCTCTGTCTCTGGTGAATCCTCTGACCCTCCACATCTCTGGCCTATACCCCAGTTCTGTATGAATGAATAAATAAATAAAATCTTTAAAAAAAAAAAAAAGGAAAGAGAATGAGCAAGTCACAAAAAAAGGAAATCCAAACAACCAATGAACATACAAAAAGCTGCTCGTCTTTTTTTATAGATGGGAAAACTATAGAAAGTGTAATATTAGGGAAAGTAAATTAAAAATAAAATAACACTTGACACCATAGCCTAACTACCAGCAATTTTCTAAGAAAAAGTAAATCTTCCGTGTTCCTGGCTTGAGGCATAATTTGGCAAAACCACTTTGGGGATGATTTGGTCACATATGAAGTTTTTGATGCTCACAAACAGCTAATGCATGTTCTATAGAAATTTTGACACATATATACATGTATGTAAATAAACAGACATATAAATGCTCACTGCAGCACTTTTTAACACTAAAAAGTGTAAATAGGCCCTCCCTGGTAGTGCAGCAGGTTAAAGCACAGCACTAAGAAGCTAAAGCCACTTCTGCATGAGTTCCATGGCAGCCCTGGAGGTGATCCACATGGCGAGGCAGACCTCTCCTGACCCACCCCCTGCTCCCCTCAGCAGTGTACAAGTCATTTGGCCTATTCTGCTCCTGGCTCTATCTCTGGTGAATCCTTTCACTGCCCCTGAACCTCTGGCCTGTACCCCAGTTCTGTATGCATAAATAAATTTTTAAATATATATATATGAAACAGGTATGTCAAGACATAAATCATCCATTAAAATTGGTTAGTCCCTTTGTTTTCAGTATGTTTAAAATAGTTTCCAGTTAATTTTCCTAATTTTTCTGGCTTTAAACATTTTTTCTCTGAAATATTTCCCAATTTAAATTTTTACATGGCATTTTGAAAGTTTTTGAAATATTTAAATCTTTGTCAACTTACAAAGCTCAGCTATGGAGTCAACCTTCATGCGTACAGTCTCAATGAACACATATGTTGCGTAAAGCAGACAATAGAGCAAAAACAGATACAAACATATTGTCTAGCTCCTCATTTTTACAATTAATTTTCAAAAAACCAGTATATTTCAAAACAATATGTTATTAGGTTCTAAGGAAAACAAATGGAGATGACTATAAATTAGAACTGTTAAAAAGGTGCTAAATAAAATACAAGAGCACTGAGCCAGGGTTAGGGCAGTTTATCATAATTTTGTAGTATCAGTTTATGTTCACCTCCAATGTTCTGGATAAACTAGTTCTGGATAAACTAGAGTCTCTGGATTCACAATGAAATTTAAGATTAGAACTTAATTTTAATTGTGTTTCTTCTTTCAAACAAGTATTTACTATGTTACTGTGAGTCATTCATTACTATCAGAATATCAAAGTTTGAACACCTGAAATCCAAATTCCCTTACTCCTGTCTCCTTCCTCTTTCCTTTCTATCATAGGATAAAGAGAAAATGAGAGAGGTGTGTAAATATATGACCAATTATCCACTGATGCATGACTCTCAAAGAACCTCATTTTTTTTTTCAAAAATGAAATTTTTCAATAGGTGGTTGATTTTCTTGTGAAGATCCAAAGATCCTAAACAGAAAAAATGATCCTCCATATAAAAGGCATCTTTGCTCACACAAATATTTAAAACTTATAAAAACCTAAAGTTTATACATAGTACCAACCTATATTTATTCTTCACTTTATAAAAACATTAATGATCTTAATAAGGAAGAAAATACAAATACTCATTTGTGACAAAGAATGTGTGAATGAGAACCAAATTCATTTGCAATTTTTAGTTACATCACTAAGAGAGGATATGTCTGAAATGCCCAAATCAGAGGAGAAAAGTTTGACACTTATTATATGTTCTGTCTGATCTTCATGCCTGTTATTAAATGTTGAGACTACAAGGTTAAGTTATTTTGGATGATGGTACAAATGGCAAGAAATGACTAATATTTTTTTAATTTATTTTGTGGGAAAATTATTGAGATATTTCTAACCTCTACCACCTTTCATAAAATAAATGTAGAACTAATGTTACTTAAATTCCTGTAATTAATTTCTCAACCATGATAAAGGGGAAGGCACTATTCCTACTGAATATAATTTTTTTTTTGTAAGCATGGAGACAATTGAGAAGTGTGAGAATTGAGAGATTAAGAGGACTATTCCTTAGTCAATTGTTATGCTTTGCTAATAACAATTATTAATAACTGACCCTCATAGTGATCACTATAAGCCAGGAGTTGATATATAAGATTACAGAATATTTGAGCACATAATTACAAAGCACTATGGAACACTCAACTTTTCCTTTCTGTTCTATTTATATTCTGTAAGACAAAATAAAACTGCTGAAAGGTAAACATATGGCCATCTTAAAGAACACTTTTTTGAAGTCAAAGGATTGAAGGGAAAGGAAGTATTTTTAACTTAGTGTTTCTAGTAATACTCAATACTAACGTATGCAAGACCAAATATTAAATAGATCATTAACCTCTCTGATAAATCTAAATTGATTATAGTAAAAAAAGCAGGAAAAGTGAATGTAAGCAACACTGAACTCATGATTAAGTACATCACTCAAAGGTTTTTTTCCTTCAGCTTCCAACTGACCAAAAGATTTTTACCTTCAACCATCACTAAAAATGAAATTAATTCAGAGAATACTAGTGATGATGTGAGAAGTGCTATTAGAATATCTTGTCCATTTCTCTGCAAACTGAGGAAAGGCTGACAGACTAACAATATTGAGAATACTTGTAAATTATCTACCATTAGTAATTGATAAGAATTTAAATATTATTTAAAGTATCTCTTATTTAAGTATAACAAATACTTTAGTTAAGGCAATTCTTACTAACATGTTGAATTAAATATTTAAGGAAGTAAATCAAACATTAGCTTAGGAATAAAAATGCTAAATAATTTTAATGAAATTAAGCTTAGATTTAGATTTTAATTATAAAAATAAAGAGATGGAATATTTCAATTCAAAAACTGTGACAAAGCAAAATTGACAAATGTAATTTATAAAATAAGTATTTAAAACTGTTTTACATTTAATTCTGAAGAGATTTGATTCCTGTCCATCTCCTCCACTGGGTTATAAGAATAGGAATACTCTCTTTATAACTCTTTTTTATCCTAGGCACCTAGAATACTGTCTGACATCAAATAAATAATTTAAATGCATTATTAATCCAGGTAATATTAAATACAAAAAATTATTTTTTTCCTTTTCAGAATATCTGTACCATCTGTCATGTATGAAATGTCATGTCAATAAATAGGCAAATGAATGGACATAATGCCAAAAGATCTTCATAGTGCAGCTGTGCACCCAAGAAATAAACCATTTTTGTGTTATTTGCATACTAATTTTGTCTCTTATTTATAGTTAAATTTAAGGTAGCAAAGTGAAAACAGAATGCACCCCATTTAAAAAATGAATTCCACAGATACATGTTTTTACATACTCAAAAACAAGTCTAAAAATTTAGTTTTTACTTGTCAATTTTATAACCTTTAAGTTTGTAAATATTTTTGATTAGTGTCCCCTTTTTATTGTTAACGAGCACTTTTATATTTAAAAAAAAACACAAAATGCTGAGTTTACTGGCAAATTTTTGTCAAATACAAAATCTCGCTTTCATTTACCACAAATTATTTACCATTATACAAAGGAAAGTTCCTAGACAAGTAATCATTGAAATTTTTATAAGATCAAACAAAAGTAACTGTCTTGCATTAATATTCCTTTTTCATTCAATAAGAAATAATATGGGTTATATTTAATGAATAATGTCTTGATATAAATGAAGAGTAAAAATCGTATGGTTATCCATTGAAATATAAGCTGAAAACTTACCACCTATTCATGGTAAAAAAAATTTTTTTCACAAACTGTATATAAAGTGAACATGTCTCAAAATAACAAAGGTCATGTATGATAAGCCCAAAGCTACTGTCAAAGGCAAGGAAGAAAAACAAAATTTTTCTCCAAGGATGCCTACTCTTGTCAATTTTATGCAACAGAATGACCTAGCCAGAACAATTAGGCAAGAAAAAGAAAAATTATCCAAATGAGAAAAGCAGTAAGGTGATGTTTATTTATATATGACATGGTGTTACATTTTTTCAAAAGACTCCAGGACAATAATAAACTGCTAGAACTAATTAAGTTGCAGGATATAAAATCAATACATAACACACACAAAACTGTTCCATTTCTACACACTAACAACAAACTCTCAGGATGGAAAAATTAAAATAATCCCATTTACAATAGTGTCAAATAACATACTTAGGGATAAATTTAAGCAAGAAAGTGAAAGAGCTTTACACCAAAAACTGCAAGACAGTGACAAGAGAAATTGAAGAAAACACAAAGAAATGGAAAGATGTTCATAAATTGGAATAGTTAAAATGACAATATTATTCAAAGCAATCTACAGGTTTAATGTAATTCATATGAAAATTCCAACTTTTTCATAGAAATAAAACGATCTATAAATGTGTATATAACCTCATATTGCAGCTGTGTCCTTGATATCAAGAAACACAAGAAATGGAAAATAAGCAAATGACTTCCCAAACTGAGGAAGTTTTCTTTTTCTTTTAGTTTTCTGAATTAAGTAGATCAAGACCACATGTGAATTAAGACAATCTCAAAAAAAACATTGCTTGAAAGACAAAAGAAGCTTGTCTCATTTTCCTATAAGGAAAAAAGAATGTGACTATCAAACATACTGGAAAGTCCCATCCTTCCCAGGGACTACCCTCATCAAAATAAAATAATGAAATCCAAGGTTTCACTGGTTATGATCCAAAAGCATACTTAAGTTTCTGCTAGAAGCTACACTATCTTTCATATTGAAGTGTTTTAATTTTTTCATTTATCTGGATGATTTACTTATAACTTCTACCATCCTAAGAAACTGAATTAAAGTGACCTGGGATTCAAACTTAGCATTTCCATCTTTCCATTGCCCCTTGTCTCATTGTTTTTCATATTAGTAATGTCCAACACTGTATATCTTCATTAACAAAACTATTTTTAATCTTAAGATAAAAGTACATCAAAATTGACCAAAAGAGAAGTTAGTTATGACTCTTAGTAATGTAAAAACAGAAACAGAAAACCTAGCAGTACAAACAAATATGATAGCTATGAACTGAAGAATGTTCAAGTCAAGTCATAATATCAGAGAAGGTAAGTCAACATTCACTTTTATTTTTCTACTCTAGCAATCAAATCCTCCTCTGAGCAAGAGTAACAACAATAAATCTAAAGGGAGACAAGAAATTTTGAGGTAGTTATGGCCTTTTTCCCTCATAACACATAACAAATCTTAATATTCAATAGCATAACTTAAGAGTATAAGAGTACATTAATTATCATATCTTACTAGGCTGCTTAAAGTCTTCCTCTGATGATAGTGATAGAGGTGGAAGAGAAATACATGGCCTTAAAAAGTCTACAGTGGCCTCAAATTCAGCTTGTCAACTGTTATTTTAATAAAACATAATAAATACCGGCCCTCCCTGGTGGCGCAGCGCGTTAAAGCACAGCACTAAGAATCGAAAGCCACTTCCTCATGAGTTCGATCCCTGCCTGCCCCAGAGGTGACCACATGGCGCAGCAGACCTCTCCTGACCCGCCCACTGCTCCCCTCAGCAGCACACTTCATTGATCTGCCTGTTCTGCCCCCCACTCTGTCTCTGGTGAATCCTTTCACTTCCCCTGCAACTCTGGCCTGTACCCCAGTTTTGTATGAATGAAATCTTTAAAAAAAAAAAAAACATAATAAATACCTACCTAATCTTTTTCTAAAATTTACTTTGTACTATCTACAATAGCCAAGATATGGAAATTACCTACATGCTCCAGAACAGGTAAGTTGAGGGAGAAGATGTGGTAAATGTACAATTTGGACTAGTACTGTGATCAAACCAGATAAACTCGTGCCATTTGAGCCAACATGGATGAAACTTGAAGAGATGACCCTAAGTGAAACAAACCAGAAGGAGAAAAATAAGTAAAAGATGGTTTCACTTATACATGGAATATAGAGAAATCTAAAGAAGGGTTAGGCAAAGACAAACTTTAAAACCCTGAAAACTGGCCATACATCTGAGGTAAGAGGGTAGGAGTGGGAGAGGAGAAAACAGAGAAAACAGGAGCTGGTGGGGGTGGGGGAGGAACATAGTGAAATATGGTGGAAGATTATGAATGATTTAGTGGTGGGAGAAATATGATAGCCACATATGAGAGCAGAACTCATGTATTCTGTAAAAACTAACAAGGATACAAAATAATCGTACTTCATTAAAATATTTTTAATAAAACTTAAAAATAAATAAATAAAATATGCTTTGCAATCATTTTTTTAAGTACTTCTAATGATTTCAATTTGTGGGACTCTGTTCCTGAAAAAACAGTAATTCTAAATTTATTTTATGTAAAACATGAATTTAGTGGTTGTCTCATGTATTCATTACTCTACAAAAAAGTTCTTTGCATTTTTATAAGTTTCAGACAGCAGGACATAAACAGAAAAAGAGAGAGAGAGAGAGAGAGAGAATTTTGTAATAGAATCCTGCCTGAGCCAACTCTCAGTAGTCTTTTGGCAGAAGGCCTGTGTGTGAACTATTTCCAAGACCTTAGTCTGAAAGGCAGCCAAAGACTCCACAGAAGAACAAGCTCAGAATGACTTATTACCTTTCACCTTTGACCTTTCACCCATTTGCCTCATACTTTGTGAACTTGAGATCCTGTGAGACAATGCTTAGCTATCCTGTTTACAAACAGCTTATTTATTCCACAGTAACAGCTTGGCAGGACATATCCTGGTCACCTGATCTTGGGTTGTCACAGAAACCATGATTCTCAAGCCTCCTCTTCCGATTAAGCCAAAACTAAAACATTTTGACTGGTTGAAATCCATGTTTGATGATGAAGCAATTACCAATCATTTAATTCATTTTCATATTGTACACTTCACTAAGTATTAACAAAAAAAAATGTGAAGACGATCACACTTGAATTGTAAGTAGTATAAACCATGTCTGGCATGGAAGCAAGACAAAGCATACATCTTTTAAAGTGAATGTTAAAAGTTAATCTCAATGCTAAGCTTCCTAGGTTTACCAGTACACAAACACACACACACACACACACACACACACACACACATAAAACCCAATCTTTTCATTAGTTTTTTTCATATGTCCAGTCTTTGTTTTAATTACACTTCATCACCTATCAGACATTTATCTGAAGAAATTACTTGATTAAATTCATTATCCTCAGCATATCCGAACAAAATCTTAAGGCTGCTACTGCTTTGATCATTTTGGTGATTCCTTTAAAATAGATGAATTAATTAACTCTTTAAAACTATTAGCCAGATTTTTTTCTTAAATGTGAAAATTGACTTTTAAGAAAGAATCAATTAGTGAGAAATCACATTTCAAAGGTTTCTTTCTTACTTAATGGATTTATTTTCAGGAGTTATTCTCTAACTTTCTGACTGTACTCAAATTATAAATAAATTTGCTGAAATAATATATGTACAAAATTTATTTGGAATATCTATTTGAAAAAAGAAAAATGTCAGTGAGCTTTCATTTTTTAAATGTAGCACTTTTATTGATGTAATGTTGGTTTACAGCACTTGGGGGTGCAGATTTACACCTCTTCAGATTTATGTTATCATGTAACTACTATAGCCAAAGCACTAATAAGTGTCCACCACAGTCCATTGGTAACCTCAGTGGGCTCCCTTAACTTAAAAATCACCTATATCCAATAGGAAAGATATGGAATCAGCCCAAATGCCCAAAAATAGCACTGAGTTAAAAAGAGGGAATATTACTCAGCAATCAAAAAGGATAACCACATGCCTTTTGCAGCAACATGGATGGAACTGGAAGTGACCATGCTCAGTGAAATAAGCCAGAAAGGAAAAGAAAAATACCAGATGGTTTCACTCATAGCAGGAACATAAAGGACCGGGGGCAGAAGGAGAAATGATAATGAACAACTATATACCAGAGACATTTTACGGGGGTGGAGTAGGGAATGGAATCAAAAATGGGGGGAAGGGGAGAGGGAAGTGCACTAGACTATGGTGATGGCACACAGGTGATTTGGTGGTGGGAAGTCCATGGGGATTACAACTGAGATGGGAAAAGGCACAAAATGATGTAAAAAATAAACCATTATATTAAAATTTTAAAAATAGAAACAAAAAATATCAACTCTATCATTGTATTTGCATATCTATTTCCCACTAAGATAAAATTAAATTAATTGCACTGTTACTTCACAATAGGATGACCACTTGATAAACGGTCAAGCTGGAGTTTCCTTTAGGAAAGGAGCTCCTTTTGTTAATCTGCAATGACGGATGGAGATTTGGGTAGATATACCATTTATTAATGGACTATGTGTAAAGTATTTCACATGATTAGCTAATTTATGTGCGCAACAACCTTATGATACTAAATCATTCTCATTTTATAGAAGAAAATGAGGCTACCAGGTTAGGTCACACTTCTACTAAGGAAAATGGAAGTTTGAATTAAACAATGACTTAATGGTACTGGTTGTCAAAGCAATGTCCTTAATAACTTACCAAAACATCAAGAGAAACTATAAGGAACACTAATTAAACTATCCACACATTTTTCAATAGAGAACTTACAGGCCAGAAGAAAATGGCAGAAGATAATAAAGTACTTAAAGACAAAGATTTCCTACAAGATTGTCATTTAAGAGAATCCTCCCTGGTGGTGCAATGGGTTAAAGTGCAGAACTATGAAGCTATCTGTAGCCACTGTAGCACAGCTTCCAATTCCCAGCCAGGGAGCTAACACACATGGCACAGCAGATCTCGCCTATCTCACCCCCCTGCTCCCCTCAGCAATGTATTTCAGTTGATCTGCCTGTTCTGCTTCTCACTCTGTCTCTAGTGAATCCTCTCACTCTACACACCTCTGTCCTTACATACATAAATAAACTAAACCTTTAAAAAAATAAAATAGAAGACTCTTGAGAGATAACCTCAAGTTTTAAAAGATAAACTAAGTTATGTTTAAATAGGGTTTTATCTATAATAAATAAAAATTTTAAACAATCAGCAAACACCATGACATCATAAAAATTTTAAATACCATTTAATAAGTTAATATATACAACAGAATAAGTCTATATGACATAAAGAATAAAATAACAAAGAGAAAAAAGTAAAGCAAATTATTTATAGGCAGGCCAATGTCACAGGATCCTAAGACTTACATAGTTTAGTCCAAAATACGAACAAGACATTTTGGCAATCCTACATGTGTTTTCAAAAAAGCAATCACTTAGTTTCTAGAATATGCTTCATGACCATAACTCACTCAGGGCTGCCAAATTAGCTTACTAAATTTCTATGTGTTTATGCTGACAATTTTCAAATCATCACCAACATTCATGTATTACAGTTGTTTGGGAAACTGGAGTTAAGTGTGCCATGAAAAAGTAAGTGATAATCATTAATAATGAATATCCTCTTTAAAATGGGGTAATAAGCTTAATGCATGTGTGTCAAAGACCTTTCAGAGTAGTGCTGTGGCCTATTCACCATAAAAACTTTGCTGAATTCCATATCTTGTTCTTTCTTTGCATTTCAACAATCACAGCCCACTCTGAAGATACTGCTTGCCAAGTCCATTATTCTTTGTAGCTCTAAAGCTTCACCAAACATGTTCCAGGGCTGTTCCCATGCAACCCTACCTGATTGCCAGCCTCACTTTACTTGTCTGACATTTCGACACTGAAAGCTGCTTAGAAGTCTTCAGTGTTTTCTCTAGAATGCAAATAGATAGAAGCAGCTTTAACATGTTGTCTGCACATAATTCAAAAGTGACCCTTTATGGTTTCAGTAGAGCTGTGCTAAAATCTCAAACAAGGACATATCCTAGAACTGTGCGTGCAGAGATAAAGAATTTTTCCTTTCAAAACCTTTCAGAACACACACATACAACTAAATGTTTTGTCCACTAGAAAATATAATTTTATTTTATTCCAGTTATATTCCAATTTCTCAATTGGAATTGAGAGATTCTGGGGGAAGCATGTAAAAGGAGCCAGTCATTCTTACACTGTGCATGTAGTCCGTGAGTGCTTAAGATGACACACACATGCTGCTTAACAGAAGAAACTGTGTTTTTCACTTCAACAGTTTAGAAGCAAAAATACTTTACAACATCAGCTCTCACTGCATTTCTCCTGCCTCAGGCTTCTCCACCTGCCTGTAAGTGTTCACTTCTGTCCCTACCATCCATGCACAGACTCTGACCTACCCTAGTATCCAAGTTCATTTTGACTAAGATAAGGAATAACTAAACTGTTTCAATGTAATCTTAGTTCCTGTTATCCCTCAGTCTCACCACCTGGAGCTAGGGGAGCACAGGATATAGTTAAAACTGAACAACTGGCTTCCACAGGCCTCACTTCTCCCACATGATAAATGGAGAAACCAAACCCATGCTACTGAGTTTTCCTCTTAAATATCCCAGTCTGGAAGAATGAGTGCTCATTAATCTTTCATCCCAGGGATAGCATAACTCATGGTTTTATAATCTCCCTTAGCAAAAATCACAATTTTAACCCTGCTTACTGTATTCTAACAGTCCACTGTATTCCTGAGCCTGCCCTTTTCCCGCCATGTTGGTAGACCCGTGGTGCTTTTCTGGCTTTACCCTAAATCCCTTGAGCAAGCATCTCAAAGTATAACTAGAGAGAACTGAACATTTGAACACCATACTTTGTCCCTCAAATCTTTGCCCCCAGCCCATGATTAGTAGAACAGCAGTCCGAGCACCTGTCCTATGCCTGAAATAAAATCTAGTGTCAGCTGCAATTCCTCCAACCTATGTTGCTTGTCTTACCAACAAACAAGGCCAGGGACTAAAATGAGAGCTGCAAGGCACTCAAAGCAGTGCAAATTTAGAAAGTGCCAAAAAATCTCAACCAGCAAGGGAGAGAACACTTAATGCAGTATTTTAGACGACCACAATTAAAGGATAATAATGAACAAAATATCAAAACTTTAAATTTGATAGGAAATCAACACCTCTGCTTTTTCTCTTCAAGTTCTAACACAGAATATTTTACTTAAAATTTTTAATATTTTGTTCATTTTGAATTTTGTGCCTGAGGCAAGTATTCAGATCACCCCAGTTCTGACCCTAATGAAGGCCAAGAAAAAAAACATACTATATGAAAAAATACATTGTTAATACTAACGTTCATGCATAAAAATGGATTTAAGAAATTTTCTGTACTTGGAATATGAAACTTGATAACAATTACCTAGCATGAAATAAAATTTGTGAAAGGATGGCAATTTATTTAACCCTTCAATTCTTAAAAATTATAAGCTATCGGCCCTCCCTGGTGGCGCAGCGGGTTAAAGCACAGCTCTGAGAATCTGAAGCCACTTCCGCATGAGTTCGATTCCCGCCTGCTGCCTGCCCCGGAGGAGACCACATGGCGAGCCAGACCTCTCCTGACCCGCCCGCTGCTCCCCTCAGCAGTGTACTTCGTCCATCTGCCTGTTCTGCTCCCCGCTCTGTCTCTGGTGAAGCCTCTCACCGCCCCTGAGCCTCTGGCCTGTACCCCAGTTCTGTATGAATAAATAAATAAATCTTAAAAAAAAAATTTATAAGCTATCTTCTCTAATTTCATCTCCAGTGATGGAAGATTATGCAATTTAGACCCTGTCTTTATTGACTTTGGGCTGCATAATTCTTTGTTTCAGAAGGTTATCCTGTGCCATGTAGAATATTTAGAAGCTTCACTGGTCCTAACTGACCAGATGCCCGTAGCACCTTCCCAGCCCCAACTGTAAAAATCCAATTGCCTCCAGACACTGACAAATGTCCATGTGCAGGGGGAAGAAAAAGCAAGATCATGCCACATCTAAGATTCATCTCTCCTGCTGAAAAGTAAAAATGCAGATTTTTTTAAAATATGAACACCTGGAATAACATGGCAATGGGACGTATGAGGCCAAATTCTGGGTGAAACACACACCGGTGCTGATTTCTCTAGTAAGCTCAACAACAAACACCTAAGCACCTAAGTCAATTTGAAGACCTTTGCTAGTTACCAAATTTAATTTTTAATTCTGAAATAATGAAGGCAAAAGGCCCCACCTAAGGTGATGTGCCTAACAGAAAACACTCTCCATTTTAAGTTGGACCTCAAAAGCAGTATCTCTAGAATGAAACTTGTTCTCTCCATTCTCAAACCTACCCCCCCAGCCCCGCCCCCGGGACTTCAATGAAGGTGCTTTGACACTAACAGAAGCAATTGGGGGGAGGGGTGTGTGGGGAGGGGAAAGGGAAAGAAAATAGTGGGAACCTCTGTTCTCAGATGGAAAAGAAATAAGAAATTTGACCGTATCTTATACCACTCACAAAAATTAATGCAAAATAGATTACTTACATATAAAACTCAGTCTTGGGACTTCCTGGTAGCACAAGGGATTAAGTCTCAGCACTATGAAGCTATCAGCCACTGCAGCACAAGTTAAATCCCCAGCCAGGGAGGTGACCCCCACAGAGCGCAGTAGACCTCTCCTGTGTCACCTGCTGCTCCCCTCAGCAGTGTATTTTGGTGCATCTTCCTGTTCTGCTTGCTGCCTACTCTGCCTCTTCACCCTGACTCCCCCCAGCACCCCAGCTCTATACGCATAAATAAATAACCCCTTTTTTTTTTAAGTTACTATTCTGCAACCATCCCAGGCAGGGTAGCGTCACCGTCAGTTCAGGCAGCTTAAAAGAGAAACTGGGAGCCCCTGGAATCATCCCCACAGGTTTTCTAATAGCACTCAGGGGGAACCAGCCAGCAGCGAGACAGCAACTTGGGCCCCCATGAATCTCTATCTGCTCTGTCCTCTCCTAGGCATTCTCCACAGCAATCCACTGTACCTGCCATATTGTCCTCTGCCCCACTTAGGCCTCTGTGATGCTCTCCTTATATACTCTACCTCGGGGCTCAGGTGTGCCTGTTTATGCAGCCACACCATACTCCAGGTGTCCACCAAGAGGCCTGGGTACCATGAGCTCACTCGCTCACTCCCAAGTGCATATTGTATTCAAGGCCTCAGGTGATAGCCACAGAGGCCAATGGCTCAAAGACCTGAGTAATCTTTATTTACCCAACAGTTGCCTAAGAGAAGGTAACATTATCCTTAGCCTCAAGGTCTTTCCAAATAAAACTGCAAGGGTAGTGAAAATGGTTACAAAGCTTACATGCAAACAAAACCCCAAAGGAAGGCCTAAGGGCTAAGTCTCAGCACTATCACCACAAAGACCTGAGTTTGATCCCCAGGGAGGGAGCTGACTGCTTATGGCACAGCAGACCTCTCCAGTCTCATCTGCTGCTCCCCTTAGCAGTAAATCCCCCAGTTCTGCTCCCACTTTGTCTCTGGTGAATCCTCTCACCACCCTCCCCCACAACACACACACAGAGCTCTGGCCTATACCTCAGTTCTTTTATGTAAAAATAAGTAAAATTTTAAAAAAGAAAAGAAAGATGACCACTGAAAGAAAAACACTAAGACTTCAAATACTAGAATTATAATATACAAATTGTAAAACTGTTACTACTACATGTTTTTAAATGGCATACTTGAAAATACCTGCAGGTACAGCAAACCACAAAAAGTGATTTGAAAAAGAAACAAATGAAATTTCTAGAAATGAAAACTACAATGACCGAAATTTAAAACTCAGTATTTGCAAACACTGTATCTGATAAATATATAAAGAACCCATACAATCCAATAGGAAAAAAATGAACAGATGTTTTTTTAAACAGACCAAGGGAGGTAATAGCAGGAAGAACATAATGAACTACAGTGGAGGATTATGGGCCCTTTGGTAGAAAGGTGACTATGAGATAAGAGGAATGGAAGCCTGTACTATCAAAACACTAGCAAGGATGTAAAATAATGGTACTTCCATCACGATATAAATAAAAATAAACACAGACATAAATTAATAAAAATAGGCTAAGGACATGATAAACACTTTCCTGAAAAAGGCACAAGAATAAATGAAATAAGAATGTAAAGAGAAGTTCAGTCACTAAACATCAAGGAAATGTAAATCAAAACCACAATGAGAAACCACCTCATACTTATTAGAATGACTGTTGTCAAAAAGATGAGACAGCCAAGTATTTTTAATATTTTAAAATACTTATACAACATCTAAATATATAAGATATTTATTGAAATATTTAAAATATTTTGTACAGCAGGTAAAGTTAAAGACAACAGAAAAATCAGTAACTAAATGAACAAATATAGGATATGACTACATGAGGAACCATAAGGGAGGAAATAAAAGTGAGCAATAATTTAAGCCATGAGCTTTTATGTAGGTAGTCAAGGCAAAAAGGGAAATGGTACCTTACAACTATTTGTCAAAAGTTATATAGTCAGAAGAGAGAAAAGTAGAGATACTTCCATATTGGAAAATATATAACTGTATCAGCTGAACCAAGAGAGCCAGTTGGCCAGCTAAGACTTTTCACACAAAGACAAGCTTAGAGGGATAGAAACACAAATAGGTTACAGATTCATACAGCATTCTGTTTGATCCTACTTGTATCACTTAAGTTTGAATAGCCATGGGCAAGTTACTTAATCTTTCTGAACACTTGTCTCTTCATCTCTAAAATGGAAATATTGTAGGCTTTAAGAGAAGCTTTGTTTAGTATTTTTATAAATAAATATACATATATATAAACAGACACATATATATCTACATCATTATTTCTTTTTTTGTACAATGTATGCTTGCCTCTCAGGTGTATTCCCCATAAAATTCCCACCACCAATTCACCCACATACCGTCACCATAGTTCTTGTGCTCTTCCCCCTTCCCACCGGCTTTTTGATCCTTCGGCCTCGCCCTCCATTGCAAAACGTCTCTGATTAATAGTTGCTTACTGATTTTTTGTTTTAAGAGTTTTATAAAATATCTAGTATATAATAAATTCTTGCTTTTAAAGAATTACTAATTGAGAGGCTCATCAGAGATTAGTATAGACATTTGTATGCTAGTAAGGTGAATAACCAAGAGGGACAAATTCTTAGAAATACACAACTAGCTAAGACTGAATCAGGAAGAAACAGAAAATCTGAACAGACCAATTAGGAACAGGAAATTTAAAAAAGTAAGCAAACATCACCAAAAAAATAAACAAAGCCTAAGACCAGACCACTAGTTTTACCAGACCTTCAAGGATGAACAAATACCTATCCTTAAAAATTTCCATTGTGAAATGGAAATTGTGAAAGAGAATAATTCCTAACATATTTTCTGAGGCAATCATTGCCCTGATACCAAAACAAAAAAAATGACACCACCAAAAAAAGAAAGAAAACTACAGACCAGTTTCCCTGATGAACATAGATGCAAAAATTCTAAATAAAATATTTGCAAATAAAGAGCAAAACAGGCAGATCTACTGAAATTCACTGCTAAATGGGTCAGTGGGTGAGACAAAACAGGCCTGCTATGCCATATGTGGGTTAGCATGCTGGCCAGGGATGGACCCCAGGTCACAGCAGTGGTTGCATCTCAAACACACACACTCCCACCTGCATCCCAATTCCTCGATATGTTACAGGACAGGGAGAGAAGGTCGGCACTGAAGCCCCAAATCTGCCTGCTCTAAGTGGGTTCTGCCATCCGCCACATCAAGACAAAACATTCAAGACTTTAATGAAAAGGGACTTTCATACAGTGAGTACACAATACAGCAGACAAGAATATAATGTCTAAATCAAACACCTGATATTACCCATCCCCTCGTGGGCAAAAGTCAACCCAAAAGGGATTGGCCAAAGCAAGGCCTGAAAGCCTGCCACAAAACTAAAGCACCTTCTGGCCAGGACCCATCAAAAAGGGTCAGAAATGTCCAGACAAATCTGGGAGGAAAAGAGCAAAATCAAAATCAAGATAAACGCTGCCATAGTCACCTTCCTACAGGTATCTCACCCACATCTGCCTTAACCAGTCCAGGGTCAGGAAACAAGCACGGTTTCCTCATCACATGCTTGCTGCTCCATGTGGCTTCTTCAGGTCTCCTTCTGGTTCTCCATCCTGCTTCCTTCTTTTTCCCTAGATTCCTTCTCTTCTCTCTTTTTTTCTCTGCTCAGCTCCACTCTCCTTCTGGGTGGGACAGGGAACCTGGAACTTCCCCTTTTCCTAGGGACCACCCAGTTACAGATACATAAATAAGTCTTTAGATAATAAGTAAATAAATAAAATCTTAGTAAATGCAACCAGTAATTGATTTAAAAGACTGTCCATAATAACCAAATGTTATTTATTTCAGGAACAAATGATATTTCAACATCTAAAATAAATCAATGTAATTCACCACATCAACAAAAAGAGAAATAAAGATCTGTGATCATATCATTAAATGTTGAAAAAGCTTTTAATAGATGCAACATCCATGACAAAGACTGCAAAAAATGAGGATAGATGGAGAATACTTCAACAAACTAAAGTCTCTACATGACAATCCCACAGTTAACATCATTCTCAGTGGTGAAAACATTAAAACTTTTCTACAAAGATCTGTCCACTCTCACCACTATAATCAACATGGTATTGAAAATCCTAGTTAGACCAATTAGCTATATATACAGACAGACATATATATGTGTGTGTGTGTGTGTGTGTGTGTCATTATCAACATTACCTAATATATACCAACTGTCTCATGTCACATAAACATATACATATATGTTTATATGTATCAAAAATATAAATTTTATCGTCTTGTACATTTAGCAGGAAAGAAGAGAGTAAATAAAACTCAAGAGTGAAGGTGCAAACTATGGAATACAAACCCTTGACAGATTTTATTTATACTGGACACCCAAACTCCTTTATAAACTTATATAGAAAAGCAAATACCAGAAATCCCTTAATATATTCTTTGAGTTTTCCCATGATCTCTAGGATACTAGGACGGAAGTGTACATTTCCATTCCCCCTCACAACCACTATCCTAATGCTAACTTGTTCAAGGAAAACAAGTTGAAAACAATGTAGCAATCTTTTATTTAATCAGCATAATAAATGATCAAAACATTATAATTCATCCCACTTCTGTGGACCTAAAAAATAATTTTTGTCTCCTTTCCAACCTAGTCTTTTTTATTCCCAAGACTTATGGTCAAGTCACAGAAACAAAAGCCCATTTTATTATACACTATTTACTTCAATATACCTAAAGAAATTCAATAATGCTTCTATATTCCAAATGTACAGCTATGTCAATAGGCAAAAAGCACTGAGCTCTATTTCACACAGGAAAATGAGCGTGTTTTATAGCACCAGTTTAGTTTATGGTCATTTCACAGAACCTACCAAAGTTATAAAAGATTTAAAGTTTATTTTCTGTAATTAATACATTGATCATATGTCTCTCCATTTCTAATTCCTCAATTCCAATTCTACCAAGTGTTTCTATATTGTTTAAAAATCTCTGGAAGATTAATCTTTTGGTCATAATTTTTAAATGAGTGTAATAATTGATTATGCATATCAATAATTCATTGTCTAATCAGAAATAAAATTTAACCCATAAGAGAAGTGTAATAGCAATTTTAACTACTATGTACAAAATTAATGATGTGATAAGATCAAAAGTTAAATTTCAAGGTGGCTATAAATTCAAGAACTTTAGACAATTTCAAAGAGAAAAAAACACTAAAGTAAAAAGCATACATTTGTGTTGATAAAATTACTTGTAATTATACATTACTACTCTGTTTTCACATAAACTACTACAATATTATTTGAAAAAGTTTGAAAAACATACTTTTAAAAACCATGAGATAACAATAACTTTAAGTTCTTATATAAATAAATCTTACTCAAAGAAAAGTAAGTTAAAAGACACTGGAACTATGAGTATAATTATTCTGCTTTCTCAGGGGGAATGTATGCTGAGATTCCAGTACATTCCAGATACACAGTACACTGCTGTGATCTTTATATATGCAAAGCTTCAATTAGTGCTGATGATTTTGACTTTATCATATGCAATTTTCTTATTAGTAAGAATATCTCATAATAGCATTGTTAAACAATTGAGGCCCTAAATTCCCATAGCTGAGAATTTTCAATTAAGAAATCCTACTTACAATAAGACAATGATGAAATTTTGTGTACGATTTTTCAAATTCTGAATATTTCAAATAGCACGGACTTTATTTTCAATTGCATGGGTAGATGGGATTAAAGAAAATGCAGTTGTACTAAAGGAATTTTCTGCCACTCAATTGCCAGTGTAGTTATGCATGAAGAATTCTTCTTAAGCCTAAAGAGAACAGAATGCATTTGAAAGCAGAATTGACCCCCTTGATTCAATTTTACGAATGGAAAGATTCAAGATTCAGGTCACTATGGGCCCTTTTCCTTACTCAAAAAGAGACCCTCTCTATTAATGACCACTAAATGGTTCACATTTTTATGTTTGCAACATCGTGGCCTCGTTATACATTTGGTATTTGAGGAAAACTGCATTTCCTTCACAGGGAAATATTTTAAACGTTCAATTCCATGATCAAATGTTTTTTAAATAATAAGTCACTGTTTTTGTAGTATAAGCTCAGGCAGCACATAGAACTGATACCAATAAAAGTTTTGTACCTGATGGGAAATCATTTTAGATTTTTTTTTCTTTAATCTGAAAAATAATGTCATCATTGTGAATTCCACCCTACAAAGGCAAGAATTACATTGTGTTGTTAAAATGTGAACAACTGCATTTCAATTCTTGAAAAGGCAATTTAATTTTCCTGAATTAAAGCGTTGATTATATCTCTTATTACTGTTAAAAGAATTTGAAATATCACAAAGTGTAAGAGTTACAACATGTGCCAACTATCAACCAGGAAAAAGGAGCCTGATTCATAATTCACTTTGAGAGTGTCTAGTTAGTCAATCAAGTGATTTGTAATCATGAAGGCTGCCAGAAATTGAATGAATAATGAGCCACAGTAAAATCCCTGGATTTTTTTTTTTAGTATTCTTATTTCATTATGGGACTTTTATTGCCATTTTTGATAGCTGTTTCTCAGCAGCACAATTTAAATCACACATATTTACTTAGAAGTTTTTGACTATTTAATAAGCTAAAAGATATACAAGTTGAATAACCAGTGAATTAATGTTTTTCTTAAAATTAAAAGTCTTATTGCTATCGTTTGAACAAAGATTTCATTTTTTTTCAAACCCTCTCAATATTTGCCTCATTTCATTTAAATTGTTTAATGAATATGCTATTTCAGTAAAATTCACTTTATATTTTCTTAACTTGTCATTATATAGTGTGAAACAAATAAAATCATTTAAAATAATCTAATTAGTATTAGAAACTTTAACTGTATAGTGCTTCCTCAGTTATAACTGCATATAGGGGCCCTCCCTAGTGGAGCAGTGGGTTAAAGCACAGCTCTAAGAAGCTAAAGCCACTTCAGCATGAGTTTGTTCCCAGCCCTGGAGATGACCCACATGGCTTAGCAGACCTCTCCAGACCCACCCGCTGCTCCCCTCAGCAGTGTACTTCGTCAGTCAGCCTGTTCTCCTTGCTCTGTCTCTGGTGAATCTTCTCACTACCCCTACACCTTGTCCTGTACCCCATTTCTGTATGCATAAATAAATAAATCTTAAAAAAAAAATACAACATGAAGCTAAGGGCCAAAGAACAATTGATTTCTAACTATATAATTTTATTAAGTTATAAGCAGAGGGAGCCTCCCTGTTGGTCTAAGGGTTAAGTCTCAGCACCATCAACTGCAACAACGTAATGAAGCAGCCCAACACAACAGCCTGAGTTCTGTCCCAGCCAGGGAGCTGACCCAAATGGCATAGCAGACCTCTCCTGCCTCACCTGCTGCTCCCCTATTTCAGTAGCTCCAACTATTCTGTTCCCCACTCTGTCTCTGGTGAATTCTCTTACCACCTCTATACCCCTGACCTATGATCTAGTTCTATGCAAAAATAAATCAATAAAATCTTGAAAAAAATTTAAGCAGACTAAATATGAACCAACCTCAAGTTTAGCAAACTGCAAGAGGAATAATGTGATACCTTTGTTTTTTTCAGAATATAAAACTGCTTAGCTAGTTGGCACACAATGGTGGAGGAGTATTGGTGGTGGGTGTGGTATGGGAAGAGACATCTGAAGAAGTCTGATTTTGTATTTTTTAAACATAATCAGAATTGTAAACCAATGTTATCGTTATAAAGATCTACTTTTGTCATTGTGATCATATTGGCTATTATGAGCGTTTTAATCATGAGGTTTTAAAAAATAAATAAATTTGGTTGTTCAAGATAACAAAATTTCAGACATATCACCATACATTGACTTCAAGTAGCTATTCTGATTATGGTGAGACCTCAGGGAACATTCCACACTAAATGTTCCCTGAAAGTGTAGCAGCAATCCACCAAGGAATTAATTTTATCACCATCATCACCCCACTGAGATGTGATATTTCTTTCTTACAAATACTAGTTATTCATTCATTCAGTAATTTATTCATTCATTCAACAGCTGCTTATTAAGCATCTACTATGTCCCAGGTATAGTGCTAAAAACTGGGTACACAAAAATGAATTAGACACATAGCCTGTGTACTTGCCCTGAAGAAATCTATAGTCTAGTTAAAGAGAGACATTCAAACAAATAAATGCAATAAAATATATGCTCTGGAATAAACCTACATACTAGGAAGAATCAAAGAAGGTAAAAGTTCAATGACAGTGGTTAGTATTCAGAGAAGGCTTTAAAGAGATAACAAAGTTGAATGAATGAAAAGTTGGTACTTACCAAGGAGCAAAGTAGAAAGATCAGAATGATAAGAAGGAAAATATTAGTGAAGACAAAAGAGCCAAATAACTAATTATGATAAGATATCTATAAGCTATTCAGTTTAACTGGGGTCAACACATAAAGACTATGTGATGTTGGCTGATAAGGGAGATAACTGCCAGAGGTAGCCTGAAGTAGTATGTGATGGCCCAATAACAAAAGGCCTTGAACATACACTAAAAAGATTATAATCTATATCTCACAAACAACAGAAACCACCGAAGGATGCTAAGTATAAAAAGCATAGGACCATAGGTTTCAACAACATCTAAACAATTTATGCATTTGGCTTTTCTTTACAATGCTCCAACAGCATTCTGCATTTCATTATGTAGCTGTTAGAGAACCAATATCACCATTTTGCCTTAGTTTATATCTGAATGTAAAG
Source organism: Condylura cristata (assembly GCF_000260355.1). Lineage (NCBI taxonomy): Eukaryota > Metazoa > Chordata > Mammalia > Eulipotyphla > Talpidae > Condylura > Condylura cristata. The sequence continues at coordinate 24,485,893 of NW_004567108.1, read as the reverse complement.
TACCTCCTCGGAAATGGACTTCAGCCTCTGGCAAACTGGTAATTAAGCAGCAATTCTACTACCTGAAGAGTAGGCCAGATACTAAAGACACACCATATTTCCAGAGAAGAATCATCAAGATTCTGATTAAGGGGATCTCCCTGGTGGTACAAGGGAGTGAAGCATAGCACTATGAAGCTATCTGCAGCCACTGCAGCACGAGTTTGATCTTGGCCAAGGAGGTGACCCACATGGCACAGCAGGCCTCTCCTGACTTCACCCATTGTTTCCCTCAGCAGTGTGTTTCAGTACATCTGCCTATACTGCTCTTCATTCACTATGTCTGTGGTGAATCCTCTCAACACCACCCCCACCCTTGCACCTGTGGCCTGTACCACAGTTCTTAATGCATAAATGAATATTTTTAAAAGACTCTAAGAAATTCTTACATGTAATATATGGACAGGCGCAGACACACATAATATTAAAATATACACTGGTAAATTCTCAAAATTTATGTACATATAAAGTTACAAAATTGTGTTTTAAGCCAGATATTTTGGTTTACCTTAATCAGTAGTATAAAATAATTTTGAACTAGTCAGATTATGTCTCAAATATGCATCCACTTAGATGCAAGTTGTAGTCATAAGAACTTAATACAGCTCAATCAACATTTATAAGAAAACACTTTAGCAAAATCTCTGATTGGAATCCTGAATTAGTCATTGACCTTGTGCAAATTATTAAACTCTGATTCTTACTTTCCTTATCTATAAAGTCACTATAGTTATTCTTACTCTATATAACAGATGTGAAGATATAATGAAATATAGAAAGCATTTAGTATAGGCCTGAGCAAATATTATTTAGTAAGTAGTATATTATTATAACTATAATAAATTATTTTCATTACAATAAATTTGACTAAATTCACAATTATAAGCCAAAAAAATGTTCTTTGAAGTGCTTTTATCATATTAATGAAATTTCCAAAGCCTAATTTAACTGAAAATATTTGAGATTAGCCCTAAAGTGAAAAAATAATAATGAAAAACATTGAGATAAATCATATAAAAATAATGTCTTAAGAGAATAAGATTTGAAAAATGCATCGTTAGACTTAATTACTTCAGATCATGAGAAGGGAGAGTCCAATCTTACTTTAGAACTATTGAGAGCCTCTTTTTGGCAAAAAAAAAAAATTGTACAAAACTTTTCTTCAAATACAGTGCCATGTTATTCCTTTTTTCTTTTATGGCCTCTTTCAAAAACATTTATTTCAGGCCATCCCTGGTGGTGCAATGGGTTAGGACTCAGCACTGCAAGCTAGAGCTTCAGCCACCTCAGTGTGAGCTTGATCCCCAGCCCCAGAGGTGACCACAAGGCATAGCAGACCTCTCCTGACCCACCCGCTGCTCCCCTCAGCAGTGCACTTTGTCGATCTGTCTGTTTTGCTCCCCAGTCTGTCTCTGGTGAAGCTTCTCACTGCCCCTGAACCTCTGGCTTGTACCACAGTTCTTTATGCACAAATAAATAAATCTTTTTTAAAAAAAAAATCTAAGGGCCCTCCCTGGTGGCGCAGCAGGTTAAAGCACAGCACAAAGAAGCTAAAGCCACTTCAGCATGAGTTCAAATCCCTGCCCACCCTGGAAGGTGATCCACATGGCACAGCAGACCTCTCCTGACCGGCCTGCTGCTCCCCTCAGCAATGTATTTCCACAGTCAGCCTGCTCTGCTCCCCACTCTGTCTCTGGTGAATCATCCCACTGCCCCTGCACCTCTCACCTGTATCCCAGTTCTATATGCATAAATAAATAAATCTTTTTTAAAAATTTAGTTCATGGCCCTCCCTGGTGGCGCAGCGGGTTAAAGCACAGCACTGAGAATCTAAAGCCGCTTCCGCATGAGTTCGATTACTGCCTGCCCCGGAGGTGACCACATGGCGCGGCAGACCTCTCCTGACTCCCCGCTGCTCCCCTCAGCAGTGTACTTCGTCGATCTGCCTGTTCTGCTCCCCGCTCTGTCTCTGGTGAATCCTCTCACCCTCCGCATCTCTGGCCTGTACCCTAGTTCTGTATGAATAATAAATAAATCTTAAAAAAAAAAAAAATTTAGATCAAATAGTGAGGAAGTATATAATCACGTAATATCAAGGACATGAAGTGTAAAGATTTCCTCTGTAAAGTTAGGTCTTCTACTTGACTTCACTCAGTATTAGTTTTATCAGTTTATGACCTTTGGATTTGTTTATACCCCAAAAGAAAAAAGATTTTAAAATAACAATAGCAACAGCAAAATGCACAAATTAGTAAAGCAAGACTATAAGAGTAAATTTACCTTGACAACCTGACAACAGGGGAACAACTCAAGTGAAAGCAACTAGAGTAAAGGCAGTAAATGAAGCAAGTTACTTACATATACTAACATATATTTATACATTGTACACATGTACTTCACACTTGGGTCAGGTTGGGTCAAGCCACTAATGTAATAAGCACAATAAAATGAGGTTGTGATTACTAAATATATATTAAATTACATTGACCCGAACTATACATTGTGTTGTGAATATATTACTAACTCTTCTGTTATTAGATATATGTACACTGCTGAGGGGTGCATAGAGAGGGTCAGGAGAGGTCTGCTGGGTGACCCATGTGGGTCACCTCCAGGGTGGGGATTGAACTCATGCTGAAGTGGCTTTAGCTTCTTAGTGCTGTGCTTTAACCCGCTGCACCACCAGGGAGGGCCCCAATATAACTTTTAGGTCTATTCATAAACACAAAAATCATTACTTCCATTCAATTTCTGTGCAATTACTGAAATTCAAGTAATGAAGTGTAGTAATACAACATCCTAATAATGTCTTACAAAAAACAAAGTTAAAAAATAATGTCTTACAAAAACAAAGTTAAAGCCAAAATGTTAGCTGATAACACTAAAAGCACAAAATAATATTATTAGCATGAACTTTCCTGTATGAAGATGACACTGACTCACCATCAATAGAGATAAAATTCAAGTTGTTTTTCCACATTGATATGGACTCGTTGATCCAGCCCATTCTCTTTCCAAGACTTCTTGGTGAACAACAGCTTGTATCTGCAAGATGAGCGTGCCAGTGGTCACCAAAAATGCAGCAAAATAAAATGATCAAAATAGAAACTGAACATGTGCCTTGTTCCCAAACTACCATGTTCTGATCAACTAGAAATAAAATCACAGAAATATATAAACACTGGTCACTTTGCTCTGATACAGTCACTTTGTTCTATATATCATTAAGCTAAAAATACAAATGACTGCAGCTTGACCTTTATCCCTTAGTAAAAATGTTCTCAGCAGTCTTAACTAAAACAAAAATTGCTTCTACACGTAAAATCATAGTTGCAGAGTTTAAATGCTCAAACCATGAATTCATGCCAACTTTGCAGCCCTCGTCACCAGTAGCAATAGCTGATAAAAGTGCTGAATATTTTTGTTAATGTTAGCAATATTCTCAATAGCCTTAATTGCAGTATAACTAGTCTTTGATATTTCCCAGAATTCTGAAAATTATATCTACTTACTTAGCTACTAGCTATTGTGTTCATTCATGTGAATACAGACAGAGGTTTTATAATTAAATATCTTACTGTCTCCTGACATGGAATTTTCTCAGTTGTCAGTGAACTCTCCCTCAGCTTGAATTGGAGTCTAGTTAAATATTACTTGAAGACATAGCTTTTAAAGTATTAATAAAATAATGCTATGTGCTTCTTTATTATTAAAAGAATAAGAAAATAGATTAATACCTGTTAAATCAATAAGAAGCAGTGAACAGGTAGGCACACTTCAAACACAATCACAATCCTAAATGCTTGTGGTGAGCAAAGCACTGACTATTTGGGGGTTCTGTGAACAGCAAGAAAGTAACAAGTCATAGTATACAATCGCAAAGAAATTACAACAGCAATACTATTGAAACATTCCACTTTTAATTCTACATAGTTGTTTGTAATAACAGCTAATTCTCACCCAGGCCCTCTGCTATAGCAGGAAGGATGAAGTGTAAAAGCACATCATCCCAGAGCAAGGTTTGACAGATGATCTCTGCACAGAGATAAGGCTGTGGGACTCCTTTTGCAAACAGACATAAGGAAATGTCAATAGAAATGTTGAGATCATCTGCTATAACCTTGGATGGAGACCACTGACACCTGTAAATCTATCAACTTTGTAAATTTTAAGACAGTATACAACTGTTTTCAATTACAACATTGGTTCAATGCGTCACTTTTTTTTTAATAATTTTTCATTCCTAATCACTAGCTCACCAAAACTAGGAGTCCTCCAGAATCTAAAAATTCCTAATTTTCCTACTTATTTTGGTTTCTTATTTCCACAATGCCTAGTAGAGCACATTACAAATTATAAATGTTTAGGCACTCCCTGATGGCCGATAGTGAGCCACAGCCACTTCAGCGTGAGTTCGACCCCCAGCCAGGGAAGTAATCCACGTGGCTCGCCAGACCTCTCCTGATCCACCACTGCTCCCCTCAACAGTGTACTTCCTCAAGCTGCCTGTTCTGCTCCTCACTCTTTCTCTGGTGAGTCCTCTCACTGACCCTACACCTCTGACCTGCACCCCAGTTCTGTATGATAAATAAATCTTTTTAAAAATTATAAGTGAGGGGCCCTCCCTGGTGGCGCAGCGGGTTAAGCACAGCACTAAGAAGCTAAAGCCACTTCCGCATGAGTTCGAACCCCGCCTGCCCCGGAGGTGACCACATTGCAAGGCAGACCTCTCCTGACCCGCTGGCTGCTCCTCTCAGCAGTGTACTTCGTCAGTCAGCCTGTTCTGCTCCCCACTCTGACTCTGGTGAATCCTCTCACAGCCCATGGTACCTCTGACTTGCACTCCAGTTCCGTATGCATAAATAAATCTTAAAAAAAGAATTATAAATGCTTTATGTTTGATAAGTTGAATTGAACTAATAACATCTCCTCACATATCACCCCTCATGCAATTATCACTGATTGTAGCTACAAGCCACCTTCCTGGTAAAATACTATTAGATGAAAAAATAAGGTTATTTATTTAGTCAGTAAACACCTATGGCATCAGATACCATGTTAAATGTCATGGATATTGGTGTATATAACACAGGATCCCTGCCCTGAAAGAACATAATCTAGTAAGAAACATAAAGATGGATATTAGTCTCTCTAATACTCTATAATCAATTCCGTAACAAGTTTTGTAGAAAATACAACAGACACTGGGCCTCCCTGGTGGCCTGAGGTTAGGTCTCTGTACTATTACCTCTATGGTCTGAGTTTGATCTCTAGCCAGGGAGTTAGTTAACCCACATGTGGCACAGCAGACCTCACCTGTCTAGCCTGCCACTCCTCTTAGCAAAGTATTTCAGTAGATCTGCCTGTTCTGCTCCCTTATCTGTCTCTGGTTGAATCCCCTCACCCCCCAAATCTCTGACCTCCACTCCAGTTCTTCTACAAAATAAATAAATAGTGCCTCCCTGAGTTAAAGTCTCAGCGCTATCAAACTATCACCAACCATTGTGGCATGAGTTCAATCCCTGGCCAGGGAGGTGACCTCCATGGCACAGCAGACCTTTCTTGTCCTGCTTGCTGCTCCTCTCAGCAGTGTATTTCAGTCGATAAACCTGTTTCACTCCCCACTCTCTCTCTGGTGAATCCTGTCATCCCTGCATCTCTGACTTACATTCAAACATTGGTTTATGTATATGTGACCAAAAATTTTTTAATTCAGATATGACTCATTCATGGATATTATATATTATTATATCAATGATTTGACAAACTGCAGATGTATATATATAACCACTATTAAAGAGTTTTCAAATTTATTGTCTCGGAAAAATTACCTATTGCTATTAATTGAATTGTGTCCCACAAAAGATTTTGAAGTCCTAACACTCAGTACTTGTGATGGAGACTTTATTCAGAAGTAAGATCTTTACAGATGTTCAAGTTAATATAATGAGGTCATGAAATGGGCTCTAGCCCAAAATGACTGTGTCATATTTGGAAATAGGGGAAATTTGGATTCAGAGAAACATACACAGGAAGGACACCACGTAAAGATGGAGACAGATCAGAGTGATACATCTGCAAGTTGAATCAAAAATTGCCAGCAAACCATCGCAAGCTTGGAGACAGACATGGAATAGATTCTTTCACAGCCCTGAATTAAAACAACCCTGTCAAAGCCTAAATGTCAGACTTCACCCTCCAGAACTGGGAAACAATTTTTTTTGTTTACTTAAGCTACCCAATTTTTAGTACTTTGTTACAGCAGTCCTTGCAAAATAATACACCTATGAAGGGAAACGATGCATTTTTCCCCTTAAGATCGTTTTCTTAAAAAATCACTCTGAAGATGATAAAACAGAAGTAATAGTTTGTTGCTATTCATTTTTGAATCTGGCAGCAAATGTGCTAATAGCTAAGTCAATCTAGCACAAAAAAACTCTAACTATAGATATGACTCATCCTTCTTCCTATAGGAGACCATTTATACATGTAGCATCACATAGACAAACATTTAGAGACTTATTATCTAACAGATACTGAGAAATGAGTATAACACAAAAATTATATGTGTATAGGGGGGTTATAGCTTTGTTTTGCAACAAAGTTGCTCTATGCATTTTTATGAACCTGTGAGAAAAGGACTTCACCCATAATAAAATCAGAAGGTAGCACAAACAGTTACTTGATAAGGACAAATGAAGTCAGCATAGATCAGGAACCGGCTCTGGAGGACATGGACTCAATACAAACGTTCTTCTGTTACTCATCAGCTACGTGACTTGAGCAAATTACTTAACTTCATTCTTCAGTAAAATGGGAATTTAACATGTTATATATTACAAATGGATTAATTAATATATGAAATGTGCTTAGCATATAATGATAATAATAAGGGTTTACAATTTATATAAAAAGGAAATTCATGATTAAAGGATTTTTGTCTAAAAGAACTGAGGCTTTGGGGGCAGGGCAGAGCAACGTAGGAAGAAGTAAAATGGACCACGGTGGAGAACTCAGTGTGAGCGGTGGGTGGATTGTAGTAGCATGTACCTGAAGTGCATGATCCTATACTCTAAACCATCTGTAGAGCTGTAAACCAATGTTACCACAAGAAAAATAAGAACTAAAGGGGATTTTACATTTTGCATAGGTAAGACAAATTATTAGGCAAACTTACATATGAACAAAAATTCTTAATTATACATATTAGATATTAAAATATTGCATTTAGCCAGTTCCTTACAAAATGCAGGACTTGCATAGTTTTTAACGATCTGTCAAAATTCAAAATACAGTTAAAACTGCTATTAGAACTGAAATAAAAATGTAATCTTAGTGACTTTTGGTTCTGTCACAGACATCAGTTCACATGAAGCATTCAATGCTCTATTATATTACTACTTTATTGTCAGATCACTAAGCCCCAGTCAGTCTGAAAAACTACCTTTACAACTTGGAATGATATCAGGTTAACCCTAATAGCATTGTGGGATACAATTTAAGCACAACCAGGTCCTACTGATGTATAGAGGATTTGCCTATTGCTAAATATGCATCTTATAAAGTTAAAATATATTTCTCAAAATGTAATTAAATGAAAAAATAATTATTTTGGAATTTGTATTCTTGTTTTGAGAAATTTGTGAATAATACAAACCCCCAACCCTTCACCAAACTTCAAAAGGACCTTGCAATATCATATAAACATTCTACACAAGATTCAAACTATACTTTGATTGCTCAATGCAATACTTGTAATCTGAAATGTATTTATAGCCACATGAATAATAGAAATTGCATAATAAAGCACAAAAATACTGCAATTAGTATAGAGAAAAAGGTTATTTTAGCTAAACTTTTATCTAAAATAGCAGTCTACATTGGTCATATTTGTTTGAAAAATGTATCAACAACCCACTTCTTATAAACCAAGTAATAATTATTTTCAGTATCTTTTGATAAACTAGCAAACTGCAAAAATGTTTTCAATGCTTTAATAAATTCCATAATACCAACATCAAAGCTAATTTTGACCTCATACTTAATGTAGTTTCTAACTTTAACTCAAATAGACTTTACTAGTCGAGATTATTTTAATGAATTTTTATTCATAGAGTGAAAACTTGATTGGCATTCTTAGTTAAATAAAATGGAGTATTTTTAAAATTCTTCTTATTTTTAAAAACTGATTTAAAGTTAACAAATATCATAGTCTTTATTCAAGAAACTATATTAAAAAATAGTACAGCATGGCCCTCCCTGGTGGCGCAGCGGGTTAAAGCACAGCACTGAGAATCTGAAGCCACTTACGCATGAGTTCGATTCCCGCCTGCCTCCTGCCCCGGAGGAGACCACATGGCCAGCCAGACCTCTCCTGACCCGCCCGCTGCTTCCCTCAGCAGTGTACTTCGTCGATCTGTCTGTTCTGCTCCCCACTCTGTCTCTGGTGAAGCCTCTCACCGCCCCTGAGCCTCTGGCCTGTACCCCAGTTCTGTATGAATAAATAAATAAATCTTTAAAAAAAAAAATAGTACAGCATTTTAGCTGTTGAAATGGCAATCCTAAGAATTTTTCAAAAGGCAAGGAACAATGAAACACTAAAATATTCTTTTTTATACAGCTTTGAGATGTGACATACATTACTATATAAAGTTAGAATTTGACTGACCTAAATATATTTTCTTTTCTTTTAATGTGCTAATATAGCAGGATATTAATTTAATAATATTAATTTATTAATATTAATAAAATCACACAAATACATTCTATCAGTAAAATATCGTCTGCTCAACTATTGGCAAAGACCTTACCAGATATTATCCCCCTATGCGCAGAGATTATGTCTTGATCGAGCTCACATGTCTTAGGTATGACAAGAACTGGATAAACAGATGTTAACTATCCAATATGGGCAATAAACACAACAGTCATAGTATTCTCCTAAGAATCAAGTAATGGGAAAATCCTAAAGAACTGGATATTCCAAAAAGGCCATACAAAATTTTACAACGTGCAAATCTAATATTGATAGAAGAAAATTATACCCCTTTTACGCACAAATTGAGGTGATATCTAGAAATTGTGTATTTGTTGTGTCAATAAAAATACACAATCAATGCTAGTTCTGAAATAATTTCCACTTGTTCTAAAGTGAATTTATTAAAAGCCGAGTAAGAACAGAGCACATATTTAAACATCTATCATCCTTGTAGGATACATGGGCAAAAAAGGTTACCTTTTCACCATATTTTATTGTTTATGTAAACATCATACCAATCCTGCTACAGAGACCTACTATACAAAGAGAATAAGGTAACATTGTAGGCTAACGATTGACTACATTTCAGCAATCATTTCTCTGGGGTCTCTGGTTTCAGGATTGCTGGTACAGAGGTTAAGATACCATATTCTCTGAGGACTCTCTGGTGGTACAAGGGGTTAAAATGCAGAACTGTTAAGCTACCACCAACCATTGTGGCATGAGTTCAATCCCTGGCCAGGGAGGTGACCTCCATGGCTCAGCAGACCTCTCCTGTCTTGCCTGCTGCTCCCCTCAGCAGTGTATTTCAGTCAATAAACCCACTTCACTCCCCACTCTGTCTCTGTGAATCCTCTCACCCACCACACATACACATAGACACAAGCACAGACACACACCCACACACACCTCTGGCCTGTATCCCAGTTCTAGTATGCTGTAAGATAAATAAATACATCTTTTATTTTAAAAAAAATCCATATTCTCTACCAACAATGTACAGGTTCACATTGTAGTCATGAAGAAAATAGACCAATCGGCCCTCCCTGGTGGTGCAGTAGTTAAAGCGCAGCACTAAAAAGCTAAAGCCACTTCCGCATGAGTTCGATTCCCGCTTGCCCTAGAGGTGACCCACATGGCGTGGCAGACCTCTCCTGACTGCCCGCTGCTCCCCTCAGCAGTGTACTGCGTCGATCTGCCTATTCTGCTCCCCACTCTGTCCCTGGTGAATCCTCTCACCCTCTGCATCTCTGGCCTGTGCCCCAGTTCTGTATGAATAAATAAATAAATCTTTAAAAAAAAAGAAGAAGAAGAAGAAGAAAGAAAATGGACCAATCACTGGATAATTTCCTATGCCCACAACATCTCTCTTGAGTTTTACCTATCTGCTAGAGCAACATGGGGAAATTTAACCACTATACAAAAATCCATGTTATATGTTACAAATATTTACCAGCACACAAAAGTCAAGAATAATCTTTTGAAATATTTACATACATACACACATATTTCTATCCCTTCAAACAGAAATGCTACCGAAATTAAGTAAGTCATATTTAGTAAGTGAGTGTGAGCTAATAAAGCAATGGCTAACTAAAGAGATATTGAATACTACTGTCTGATTATGTAGGGTCTCTCCTCTGTGACCTAATATGCTAGGGAAATTTTCCCACTAGCACTGCTGACCACAAGATAATTGATCTAGAATACTCAAAGATGTGCCTCCCTGGTGGAGCAGGGGTTAAGTCTCAGTGCTATCAAGCTTAGTGGTGCCATTGTGGCATGAATTTGAACACTAGCCAGGGAGCTAACCAACATGGTACAGTCCACTACTCCCCTCAGCAGTATATTTCGGTGTACCCACCTGTTCTGCTCCCCACTCTGGTGAATCTTCTCACCCCTAACACCTCTGGCCTAGATTCCAGTTCTTATATGCATAAATAAATAAGATAAAATCTTTTAAAATAAAATAAAATACTCAGATAAATTACCTGAATTGCATGTTAAAACACAGCCACCTTTAGACTATTTATAACTTTGACAAGATTACTACTAGTAATTTCATCTGTCCTAAAAAGAATGATCATGATCACTACTATTACAAGTGTTCAAATATGTCTTTTTAGAAGGAAGCAAGTAATTTATTAAAACGTTGGTCTTGAAGCAATAGATTGGAAAGGAAAGTTTCACAATGGAATATCTAATTCTACTTCTAGTTATACTGCTTTTTTTTTATAGGAAAGGCATGGCATTGTGTGAATATTATGACTCAAGCTTACTCATCTCAACTAAGGATGAATTAAATTTGCTAGAGTAAAAACTGAAAGAGAATGTACATGCATGTAATTCTAAGTTGCCATTTTTAGAATGGGGTTTTCTCCAAAGAGATTTTAAAAAAGTGTTTTCACATTATTCTACTTGTGCTACTTTCACTTTAGTGCTCTGGGAAGTTGGTTGCTAAATAGAAGCAAACTCATTTTCAAATAGAGTCGTTATGATATGACCATACCCATACGCTATATAAAAAAAGGAAAAAGTAATTTGTTAAAGTCCTGACTGCCAAAATTTATTGAAATATATATATATAATATGTGTGTGTGTATATATATACATACGTGTGTATGTGTGTGTAAAAGACCCTCATTGTACTCATGCCTGTTGCCCAGGTTTAATTTACCGATGAAGAGATTAGAAAATCAGCTAGAAGGTGAGAAATTTAGCAACAAGCTCCTGGTGTCCAAACTATCATTCTTTCTGGGGAAGTCCAGAAAACTTAGATGGTAATCATAAGCAGGATACAGTTTTTTCATTCTAAAAGTAGCTGATATAATTTCACCGTTTTTCCTTGAAGAACAGATATTCTGTATTCTTAAGTGGTAAACAAACACTCTCTCGCTCTCACTCTCCTCCCTCCTTCAGTATAATCACAAAACCACGCAAGCTTGTGGATGCTCTTTAGTTACAAGAGTCCTTCAGCAAGTACCCAAAGATAAGGGGCAATGTGGACAGAGAATGAATGCTAAAGTCAAAACAGGAAAGTTGAATTTTAGTCCCAGTTCTGTAATTGACCATATCATCTTGAACCAGTTATTTAGCCTTGATAAGTCTCCATCATCTGTTTGTTTTATTTTGTTTCATATGAAAAACAGGACGTCATCAAAAACTTCTTCTTAAATTAGAGCTGGAAATATATCAGAGAATATGAAGATCTATTCCCAACTTCACATATGATGACAGAAAAGCAAATAAACATGTCCAATCACAAGGAATTAGACCAAAAAGGTTTTAAGAGTTATTACATCTCCAACATTTTAAAACTTATTTAAAAATTACCTATGTCAAATTTTTAGACCATATAATAATAGATGTAAAAGGCAAAAAAAGGATGATAATCATCAAATTTAGGATGATGATTATCTCTTCAAGAAGCCATAAGGGAATATAATCGGAGTGAACTTCAATTGTACTACTAACATTTTAGTTCTCAAACAGAGTTTGGAATACATGAGTGTTTACTATTTTTAATGTCAGTTTTTGGTTGAAATACTATATCATCATTTTTTAAGTAACCACTAAAACCTTTTTAACCAAAAGTTGTATTAAATAAATAAATGTCAATAGAAATAGTGTGTGGTTTCAAGCATCCTCCTGCTGAGCCTAAAAAGCTATTATCACTGCACCCTGGTATAAAAATAAAAGAGTGAAATAGGCAGCACATAGATGTATGTATATATGTAAGTATATATAAATAGCTAGCTATTTACACTCTTTGAGCTTAATAAATATTAAAAGAACCTGAATGGCACAAAACACATGAACTGCATCACGGTAGTATGATTAACCCATTTAAGAACATTGAGAGCAATGCCTAATAATCTGCACTTTAACCATATGCCTAAGAGAAATATATTCAAGAGCTCCATCTGAGAGTGTAGTGTTTAAACTTCAGTGTTGTTTGTTTGTTTGTTTTTACTGAGAAAAACAGGAACTACAATGTTTTTTTTCTAAAGGAAGCAAAGACCTTTTTAAATCACTACAAAGAACCAACCTGTAAAAAACTAAGTGCCTCTGAAATCTCTGAAATTTTCCAGCAAGAAAGTATAGGTCATTCAGCAAAATATATTTACTGTATACCACCATAATAGCTATTTAATTGTTATCATTATGATGCAGATATATAATGGAAACAGATGTTCCTTTTTCCTTTCAGCAAAGCACAGGAAAAGCATAAACTTGCTGATATTGCATGGACTACTACCATAGCACAATAGAGAGAAAAAAGACATTAGCACATGACAATATTAGTTTTTACTACACAACTAATTGCATAAAAAGTATAACTTGAGATCATTAAATCAATATAATTTTCAGCACTACAGAAGGGAAACAAATAGATTTGTATAACCAGCCTATTTCACATCTGCAGTTAAGAAAATACTTCTGAGAGACTAAGTACATGCAAAATGCTACTATTGCTGTCAGAACATAAGAAAAGAGCGTTGCTCTGTTTTCTTTGCTCATGTAATATGAATTAGAATGCTGCCTCTACAAAGAGATTTTCTTAAACAGCACTACTATAAACTGGAAGAACCTTTCTGGAAAACAAGTGCAATTTATATCAAGAACCTTAAAAAACAGCCTACATTCTAGGTCCAAGTAACTGTTTTCCTGAGAATATACTGTAAGGCAATAACAAGGTAATTATTAACTGAAAGATTAAAAGTTTGTTTTAAGTGCTGTTCATCATAACTTTGTGCTGTTCATCACAAAGGAATATTAGAGATCTAACTCTCTATTATAGGGCAAAGATATTAAATGATCTATGTTAAAATATTATATTGCTCAATATAAATGACATTAACAACAAAGTTATATAGAAAAGTTGTCACACAATGTCAGCTTTAAAAAGCAGGATACAAAATGATGCCAACAAATACTTGTGTATAAAAATTTCTATCAGATATATATGTTTAGACTGAAACCCTTGGAAAAAATAGTCAAAATATCATTTCTACCTTTTGCAAATTCCTCTATATGAGCATGTACTACTTTTCTAGTCATAAAAAGTTGTTTTTCTTTAAACAATGAAATAATTCTATTTCTGTATTTAAATACTTTCTTTGTCCAAGTTTCTAAAAAATTTTGGGATCAAATAATACTGTGAGTACTTATAGGTAAATTGACTTAAACTTATGTTGACAGGTTATTTGACCCCAAAATCTGGCATAAAAGAGAAAAATATTTGTGAATCACATAAAAAAAAAAACGTTTTCCCCTGAATTAAACAGGATCCTTGCAAATTTGAGAACACTTTTATGACACAATGAGTATAAATGCATATGCTTTATCAATATCATGTTTTAACTTACCACGTCAAAGAAATTTTTCAATTATAAATATTTCTAAAGCAAATAAAGTAGCCATTTAACTACTCTCCCACTATGCCAATAAAAAGTTTGCCATAGTTTTCTTAGAACTCCTAGTTTCATGATTCTATTTTTATAAGAAAGAGCTGATTTGTCTTAGGCTATTACTGTCTATTACTTCTAGAAGTGTTGAGGAAAGGTGGGAAGCAGCAAATTCTGGCAATCTGCCTAAAGAGAAATCAATGAAACAAATTAATCCTTCGCAGGCTGCAATGACACAGTAATCCATCATTCAGAGCTGCTTTTATATACCAAATCAGAGCGCCCTGGGGGACATCACAGACAACAACTTACACCAACACTGGGAAAATACTGAGGAATCAGTTTATTTAAAGAGGATAGATTTCAGTTGATTGCCTATTTCGTCAAATAAAGATTTTTTCTTCCACAGTGTGGTGAGCTGAAGGCCCAGTGACTGTATCTTCAGAATTCAGTACCATATATGCTGGCTCACATCAACAGCGAATAAATGTTTTTAAATAATTAGCATCCTTAATCAGTATGAACAAATAACTTAGCTAAAATAATATTACCTTTCCATTAAACTCCAAGTGTTAAATACATTCCATTTTCAGTAAGAATTAATTATAAATATACCTACTAATCTATAACTTAACTGGCTGGTTTCTGGTAAACCACATTTGAGGCATTTTTTTCCACACATAAAACATAACTATTTTAGGTGCATACTTAGGTGAATACTTCCCAACTACTGTGTTAAGTTTAAATACTTGAAAATTTAAACTTTACTCTTGCAGCATAAATTCCAACAAGCATATCAGATCACACATACATAAATAAGTTGTTTTAAAGTGATAATTAATTGGCTTATAAATAGTTGGCAGTGATGAAAGATAAATTTAAATGTGGTTTCTTTCTAAAATAAATTTATAATCAATGAACAGCAATACAGTCACACTGACAATATTTATTTCTACATAATCAAAAACACTGGCATCTATATAGTCTTATGCACCTGAGCAAGTCTGACTAGAGTAATGTATTCTGAGTGGAAGGATATTCCCTAGATGAAAACTAATGACAAGAACTATACAGTCACAGTGTATTGATACTTAAAGTATGCATCATTTTCCTGGTTAAATGTGAGAAGTTAGTGAAAGAAAGGATTTTCAAGAAATAATCAAGCAAAACGTGTCACAATGATTCTGAAATATTAAAACCTGAAATCTCACATCACAGATCTAAAGTGAGGGAGGAAGGTGAAATAAATGCTAACTAGTCTATTTTTGAGTGACATCTTCGATTCTAAGGTCTATAGCCATATGATTACAATTCCTGGCCATGCCGATGCATTTTTAATTCAATGCATGCATCCAGTATTTATTGATTTAATAAGGTTAAGGGTATTACATTGTTGCTGCTACTGATGAACTGTCAGCAACTTAATCTAGTGATATCTTACAGAAGAATATATATTTTAGAGGAGAGACAATAAGCTCTGTAAATATAATCCCTGCACTACCCAAAACAGTGGCGAGACTAAAGTCCCTTTTTTTCCAGACTGCTTTGGACTACAAAAATTTTCTTTCACTAAAGATGTTGGCCACCAACTGATTGAGGTTACTATCAGGAAGGTGAAGCAAAACCTTGTACATAAACTGTCAAATTTTGAGAAAGCAGTGACTTATCTCCTCATACCCACTGGCCTCTCCTCATAGGTTTTGAGGCAGGCACATGCAGACACACACACACACACACACACGCATGCACACAGCCAAAGACCTGAGTCCTTACCTTGTCACCTAACAAGGTTTGAAAAAGCCCTTCAGCAATTTCTTCTCTCTGGACCTAACATGATCTAGAGATTATTTACATCAGCAAACAGTAAAGAAGAAGAAAACTCACTTTCTCAAAAGCAATTTTGCCAAAATACAACCAAAGGAGAGAATCTTAAAAAGCTATGTCAGAGACCTCCTGGTGGCACAGGGTTTGGTTAAGACACAGTACTATGAAGCTCTCTGCAGCCAGTACAGCACAAGTTCAATCCCCTGCCAGGGAGCTGACCCACATGGGGCCACAGACCTCTACAGTCTCACCAGCTGATCCCTTCTGCAATGTTTTTCAGTACAACTGTCTGTTCTGCTCCCCACTCTGTCTCAGTGAATCCTCACACCTCTGGCCTATATATACCCCAGCCCTTGTATGCATAAATAAATAATCTTAAAAAAAAAAAAAGAAAAGACTGTGTTTCTGATGCAGAATCAGAAAGAAGGAGAAACACCTACCAAAGTTGCTGAGACAAACACTTGGGGACTATTAGAAAGCTTTCCGCACTGCTCTGCTGTGCTCCCCTGCTTGTGGGCTTATTTCCCCAACCTGGACACCTGGGAGGCACGCTGTGCTCCAGCTTTTCCCTGACTTTGAAGAAATGGATAATCTAAGGAGCGGTGCTGCTGCTGGGGTCAGTAAAACTATGCTAATTGGTGAACATAATTGCTTCAAGCAGTCCGGCCTCTAAACAGGGAGAGCACACTTGATGGAGTCAGTCTGTTCCCAATAAAAGGAAGAAGCACTGAATTAAATTCCCAAGGAAGGCACTATAAAAGTTTCCACAGTGTAACCAAATGACTTCACCTATGCTATTACCCCTAAGATGACATCTTTGAAAGAAAGCAGACCCCAGTCCCGCTCCATATTCATAAATTGGCTGAGCTTAGGCCAGTGAATCTGGATTGATTTAAAAAGGCTTTTTCATCCTTCCAATCAAATGAAGTCACTGTTAATTAGGTGCTTTCTGTTAACAATGTCACTCTTCTCCACATTACCTGCTCACACTTGCAGCGGCTCTACTGCAACATCTGGAGCACCCATTCCCCTGCAATCAGTCCTCACAAGTTTGGCTGGAGGGTGGTGGTATTTCCGTGTCTCAATCCCTGTCTGAAGGAAGATAGTATTCAGTGCACTGGTCGCGAGATACACGCCATCTCTCTAATTTAAGAGATTCTAAAACAATCTCTGGGGAAACTCTTAAGATACAGTCTTTTTTGTGTGAATTACAGGGCCATTTCTCTGTGCCCTTCCAGTCTTGCAGATGGGTGTTTCCCAAAATGCCTGAGGCCACAAAGTTATCTCCCGCTGACTTTCCAGCTTAAAACCTAGCTTCTCTTTAGACTGGAAATCGGGTTTGATGTTCCCCAATTGTGCCCCAGGCCTGCTCCCTACCCCTCTAGGCCCAACACCTTAAGAGGACTAGCTCCCCATGGTGGGGCAAAATGGTTAGGCAGCTCGAGAGAGGCAAGAGTGCTCTAACCAAAGAGGGGAGAGAAACCAATGGGGGAAACACGAACAGGGGCTCTCGTTCGTCTGGGGGTTCTCTGAACCTTAGGTGGTTGAGTGGTGACCGACTCACACTATCTCTCAGTCCATTCCAAAGAGGCTTGCAGCGCCGACCTAGGGGACATGAACTGTCAGCTCCGACTGAGGGAGCGGGCCCGGGGTTCTGCAAGCATGCGCCACCCCACGGTGGGGCTTGGCTTCCTTCCTCAATCTTGCCCCGCGCAGGCCACAGACTGTCACTCCGGGCGGCAGCTTCGGCGTCCAGGAGAGTCCCGCTCCAGCCCTGGGACAAGAGCCGGGAGCGCTAACCACCAAGTCCGGACCCCTCAGCCTCGCGGGGCTCCCCACTTGAATCGAGCCCCGGGCCACCTACCCCGCTCACTAAACTGCGTGCGGCGATGTGGGCCTCTCTTCCAAGGGCCGGAGCCCCCAGACCTGGAGAATAGGAGCGGACAGGGGCCCCGGACCCCCAATAGGTCACCTAGCTCTCTGAGTGCAGAATTCGTCCTCCAGGCAGCTAGCTCCCTTTTGAGGGGACTCCTGGGAATTAGAGCCCTTGACTACGGCGAGGGTGACCTGTGCTTGGGGACGTACCACGGGCCGCCTCGGGATCCGCAGAGCTTAGGGCCGTGCGGATCGGAGAATTCGGGTGGACAAGGAGATGACACAGGCACCTCTGGATCCCGGCAAGGCCTTCCCGAAAGCCACGGGGATCTGCTGCCAGGTCGTGGACTTCATAGCTACCAGGAGCTCATGAACCGGAATCGCCGACAGGGGACGGACCTGTACTTGAGGGGCCTGTCCCTGGCTCTTAGGCGCCCTAGGACCAGACCACGGCCTCAGAGCCTCGATCGCTGTCCTCCGATTGGGGTTGCGGAGGGGTCGGGGGCTAGACGGCTAAGCAACAGTGAGCCTTGATTTCCTAGACTTCACGGAGGGCAGAACCATTCTAAATGAGGTTAGACAGCGTCTGCGAAAGGACAGAACCACCGCGGACAGGCGCGCTCTGCCAGTTGGGACTCTTAATTGCATTTCTTCAAATCTTTGACCCCAAAGCTTCGCCCTGTGACAACGTACGCCTTGCAGGAAGGTTTGGGAAAATTAAGTTTCTTGGGACTCCTGCATCCCTGATATGTGGGTTTAGGGAGGAAGGCAGACAATGGCAGCAGCCGAAAGAAACACCTGCGATCTCTCAATACAATAAAATATGGACGGTGATTGGAGTAATTTCCCCTTCCGCTTCCAGAGGGAGCTCAAACCTGAAGCATCAAGGTTAACTCTTTCCAAAGTGTAAAACCTGCTAGGGACATTGTCCTCTGCTCATGGAGGAGGTCCCCCTCTTTTCTCCTTTGCAAAGAGAAAGGGCGATTTGATTTTTTTTTCCAACTTGAGGCTTGCCTGATCCTAAATTCGGATCGTGCACAGTGTAATACATTCCTTTAACCCTCCAGAGAATAAACTAGAACTAAGCATGGTGAAATCTGGGAAGGGAAAGGGAAGGTGCTAAAGAAAGTGTAGAGGGAGGACTGCTCTAGGAACTGGCGGCGGGACCCAGCTCCATTGAGGGTAAATCCCAAGACGCCCTTTCCTAGGGCTCTGGGAAAACCCGGCACAGATGTAGCCACGTGCTCAGGGCTACTGTGCTCTGGCTCTGCTCGGTCGATTTACACACACACACACACACACACACACACACACACACACACACACACCTCACATGGCATGTGCCTGGTACGGGTTCCTTCTAGATTGTCCAGGCAGAGGAATCACGCGAATTCCCGCAGAGCTGGCTCCTTGACCATTTCTCTCACGCTTGAGGAAGGAGGGGTAGCTCTAGCCAGGACGGAAGGGCAGAGGACAACGCTTGGAAAGGCTGATAAAGTAGCAGAGACCATGGACGGGCGGCGTCCTCCGTGGCAAGGGGCCCCTCTCTGCCCATCGATCCGGTCACCTGCCAAGCCGAGCTTGCCGGGGTCCAGCTTCTGCCCCGCTCTCCACAACCACACGACAACCCCCTGCCAGCCGGAGCTGCGCGCTCTGGTGTCCCCTCTCCCCAGTGCGCTAGGGTTCAACCTGCATTGACGCAGAGAGAGAAACAACACAAGCGCTGCTTTCCCTGCCTCCAGATCCCTGTTTTATCCTCCCACCGAGCAATGATTTGCTGGTGTTTGGGGTAGCTGTTCTTTTAAGAGTATATTAAAGGATCATTGGCGTCTCCCCGTCAAGTCATTACGCCTTTATCCCCATCAATTAACCACACCTCAGAGGGCTGCTATTAAGAGCTAAATTGAGCTGCAAAAATAGGTATCCCGTTTCAGGCAGATGTTGTCATCTCCCGCTGAGATAAGCGGCCGGCGGGCCCGACCCGCAGCTTCAGCAGCTGCCGAAGCCTCCTGGACCCGGCTGAAGGTTCGCGCTCGGGGCCACCAGACCGCAAGGGAAGTCTCCGCCCAACATTGCACTGTGGCTCCAAGAGCCGGGAGGATCCCAGAGGGCCTTAGCCCTAGGACCTCGAGTGCCTCGCCAGTCAAGGAGAAGTGTTTTCAGAATTATGCCAGGGAAAAGGCCAAGGGCGAGCCGCGCGTTTTTGCGCGGAGACGTTGAATGGAGAGTGTTCGCCAAGTCAAAGACCCAGAAAAGAGGGGTCCTGGGGGGGGGGGACAGGGGGAGGGGTAAAGTAGTTTGGCTGGCAGCCTCTTCCGACACATCCTATCTCCCCTTCTCACCATCCTAGTTTCCTTCTTCCCTAGCTAAGGCCCCTGAGCCCTTAAAAGTCCCCTGTGGAGGAAGGCGCGGTACTGTAGAGTTGGATTTGGAGGTAGGGACTCCAGGACAGAAACTGGGCATTTAGGACAAAGGGTATGTACTTAAATCCGCCGTGGCCTTCCGCCCAAATCTATCTTTGCATTCTTTCTTGCCCCCAATCACTCCCAAAGACTGGGAGCATGTCTGTCGCGCGCAGCTGGGAGATCCTAGAGGACTGGGGAAAAGAGGGAGCAAGAGGACTTGGCCTTCAATGCTCTTACAGGGCTTTCCTCCCGACAGTGGCCACAATAAATTTAGCCAAGGCTAAAGGAGATTAATTTTCCAGCATAATCCAATTAAAAGATTTCTAAAGTAATCTTTTGTGAAAATGAAAAAAAAAATGCGCGGATAAAGAGGGAACTGGTTTTGGTGACAGTGATTTATCGCCTCGGCACACCAGGCGGTGGTCCCTCACTCTTCTGCACACGATTTGACCACAGCAGCCGGTTGGTGCCTCCAGACCAACCCTTCGCCTTCCTGAAAGACAGCCATCCATCACGCCAACCTGGGCAGGAGAGAATGTACAAGGGGCTGGGGTTGCTTACAAGCACCATAGACTTTTTTAAGTGCTATTAGATTTATGGTCTCTTTTTCGACACCCATCTAGAGTAATTAGCACATATGTTCTAAATAGATGATAGTTTTGTGAGCAATAAAGCAATTACCCATCGTTGGAGCTGACAGTTCCTCCAACTAAACTCCAACCAGCAGCTAATTGGAAAAGTCATTTCAGCTCCATTGTCTGCAATTAGTCCTGCTAAACTACTACACCCCAACTAGCTGGTTTGAGGTTAATTTATTCAGTGTTGTATTTGCACAGAGGCGCCATTGCCAGGAAGGGACTTGCCTTTTGCCCCTCCTGGCTGTGCCCTGGGACTAGAGGAGCAGGTGGGAGCAAGAGGCTGATGTTTAAGGGGGTGGGAGGGATGGCTCCCTGGGGAGGAAGCTCTCAGCCCCTCCTCAGGGTCAAGGTCTGTCTCCAGACCTCTAAAAACTGACAGAAAAAGCCATTGTTTCTGCAGTGGGGCAGTAACTGAAGGAAATTGCTCACTTTGTATGAACAAACCCTTGGTTAGGAAAAGTCAGCATAGAAGGACAACTGGGTTCTGAATGAGCCCAAGGAACCTCATTCATAACCCCGGGGTACCAGGAGTCCTTCAGGGACTAATTTAGAATCAGAACCACCAAAACAAATATTCTGAGCTCTTGTCAAGGAGAGGGTGCCTCAAATTCTTGGGGTGCTTGCGGGGGGGGGGGGGCGAAAAATCAAGAAATGTCTTCAGCCTTTCTGAGGGCAAATCCATTTCACCCTTTAAAACTTCTCTGGAACTTTCTTTTTCTTTTCCCCTTCTTGGCTCCCTTCTTTATCCTCTCTCTCTCTCTTCTTTCTAAAGTTAAGCCCAACAGGTCCAGGATTTGTGCAGTGAGTGGGAAAAAAGTGTTAAATGTCTGTTTGACGCCCCACCGGAGCTTCCAAATATCCAGTGACTGGGATTCTTCTACTTAATTTAATCTTTATTGGACGGGTCGGCTCCTTCATTTTTATTCACTAGGAAACCCCTGGAAACAGATCCACTGGGGTTCAAAATTGAGGGCAGGAAGGAGAAGAGTTAAGGAGAGATTAATCCTCTTCCACCCAACCTCTAACTTTGGAACCGCGATCTCCAGTGAGCTGGGGGAAAAGGGGAGGGGCCCAAGGTCTCGCCTCTGACAGCCAAGGGTCTCTATGCTCAGAGCAGGGGGTGGCCAGGCCGCAGGTTGAGATGTGAACCTGTAACCCTGGTAACGGAGTATTCCCTTAAAGGAATTTTCAGCGAAGTGTCCCAGGGTCTGGGAGCAAAGAGAATTTTACTCAGAAGAACATGGGTTTGGGGTTGGGGGGGTGGGGTGGAGGGGAGGAGCGTCTGCTTTGTAGGAGGTAAAGCCCGAGTTGCTTTCAGTCCTAGAAATCAAATGTCCTTTACGGGATAATCATTCACACTGTTTCTCCTTTTTGAAGTAAATATAACAATGCCTAAGGAAGAAAACTTAGATAATATTTTAGCCAGCATATAAAATTTGCTAACATAATTCCAATTTCAAAACAAATTGTACTCAATTGTTCAGCCACAAAGATTTAGAGATACATAGCTATAGGAAGAAAAACTTCTAAACTGCTTAATACAAGGCTCTTGTTTCTACTGATTTATTATTTTAACCAATTTAATTCTAAGAAAGAACAAAAAGAAAAAAACTGGGGGAGAATTGAAAGTAATAGTTTCATCTTACCCCATCACCTCCCACGTGTCACACAATCTCTACACTCTGAAGAGAAATCCTCCTTCAAGGTGATTTCCAGTTGGAAACGGAAAGAAAATAAGATATCTTCACTAAAAGACTGCCCACCGTGTTCTGAATTCTTTTCTTTTCTTTTCTTTCTTTAGGACTTAAATATGACATCCCAGACAGTGAAGGCTGAAGAATCAACTGAAAGCATCCCCTGAACTTAATACAAAATTCTAATGTGATAGGGATGCATACTTATGTGTAGGAGCAAAATGACCAGCCTGTTTGCCCCCCCCCCAATAAATGTATGGGAAACATTTATGTGTGTGTTCACGCACCCTGAAGTATCTCTCAGCATAAGTGTGCAGAGAGATGCAGTCCTATGTAGCCTCAGCTAACTGTCCACACGCCTGTATTCACTTCTAGAGTAAAGGCATTTTCGTTGCTCTCATAGTTTCTTTCCATTAAGGGCGATTAGATGATGTCTATTCAAAATTGCTGATCCAGAGAGAAAATAAGAGTAGATAAAAGGAGATTTCAAGTGACCTCCTCATCCCTTTCACCAACCTGAGCCCTAGAATAGGCAAAGATCAACTAACACAAAAGCCCTTTCCTTTTCTTTTTCAGCTTCAAAAGTTTTCATGCAAAGGGTCAGCAATAAAACATGGAACTATTGCTGAGTTTTCTTAGATCATGCTTTTGAAATACTTTATTAACTCCTCCTATAGATCAGCTAGGTTTATTATCTACCTCTGAGATGGGTAAATATAATATATATAGCATAACAGAGGGCATAATTATTTACTGTCCCATGTGTTTTGTATTTGTGCTATACTATACTCATTCTTTTCATCTAAACTTTACCTAAATCCCCTCTCTCCTCACTCATGGAGGACATTAAAGTAAACATCTTTCCACTGACAATCTGAAAGGAAATGTTATGTTTATTATTTATGTCAACCTTCTGATAGGTAAGTACAATTGCAGCATGACCATAGTTACCAAGAAATCTGCTGGAATCATGAGCCAATACTTTCCCAACGTGGCCAGTTTATTGTATAGGCAGTGAAGAAAGTGACAGTAAAGACTTAAATGTATTCAAGCAGTTTTTAGACAGTGAATGTCCAACCCAGATCTACTTCTGATGGGTTAATCCTGTAGTAAAGAAAATAGGTGCTCTGACAGGTAACTATTAGGGGAAATGATTATATAGTGTAGTTGATTATATTGTCAGGGTATTTTTAACAAGCTTCAAACTCATTTCAAAACTTCAACTTTTCATCCAGAGCCAACTCATTTTCCCTGGGAAGAGTCATGCAGTTATTCTTTACTCAAGTCAAGCATTTAATATAAAGAAATATGCTTGGTAACAAAAATGTCTTCAGTTATTTCTTTATGTATAAATGCATTTAGATAGCTAAGGCTTGATTTTTACAAGTGAATATTTAGCCCTGGCTTCTCTGGTGTGCTGGGAGTGATTGTCACTTTTCCCTCTTTAAAAGACTTGATTTGCATCCAAGGCTTAGCACTTGCTCCACTATCCTTCCAAGGCTAGACCTGGGCCCTGTAACTGGGGGCCCAAGCAGAAACAGGAAATGCTTCTTTTATTTGTCATTTCCAAAATGCATGCTCTAAGTGACCAGATCATGCTAGAAAACTAAACTGCTTACTAAGGTAAAGCACAAATCTTGGGTTGTTTTGACCCAACAGTGACAAAGAAGGACTGCCCAGTTACCAGAGAGAGAGTGAGAAAAAGAGCATGCTAGGTTTGTGGTTCAAATACACAGGCAAACCAAGAGCAGGCAGCCCAGCACTAAGCCGATCCCAACTTGGCCTTTTCACCCTTGTTTTCATGTTGACAAAGGCAGAACTTTTTGCAACTGGACAATCATAATATAGACTTGGTTCAGCCTTATGAAAGAGAGGGTTTCTGAGGCAGACTGGGACTTTTTGGTGTTTTGGTTTTGTTTTGTTGTTTTTTATTTTTTATTTTTTATAATCACAGGGTATTAGACAGGCATTCCTGTGCTTCTCTCCACCCTCTTCTTCAAAAGATCTGTGCAGGGCTATTTTAAATATATCTTCTTCAACTGCGTTCTTCCCAGCCTTAATCTCATGCCAAGGGAGACTAATTGATTCGGCACCTTTAAAATAAGCTCTTTGGGAAAGGTCTGCAGTGGGATCACAAGAACTGACCTTTCTCCCAATGATGGCAGCCATGTTCATCTCTCAAAATAGGCTTGACAAAACATGGTCATTCTGTTCAATAGTCTCTCTAAAATGAAATGATACCATTTTTTAATGATGTTAAGGGGGAGAGAGAAGTACAGGAGAGAATTTTCTACAGATATCTGATCGGATGCAGGTTCTCACAGCTCTTGAACTAGAAAACGTTTTTACAAGACCATCTTTGTTCAGTGTGATGTAACTAAAAGCCAAAATGAATGATCCTGACTTTTGTAAGTGCAAAATAGCAAATTATATCGGTTTCCCAGGATTGGTGAAGAATGATTCACCCTTCCTTAAAAGAATGCTGTTGGGGAGGTGGCTGTTAATCAGTTATCAAATCTACCTAAGTTGGAACCCTTGGCCTGGAATGCAAATCACAGAACACCCTTTTTCTCCTTCTCCCCCAGGTAACAACTATGAGCTGGCTGTCCCTTTAGGAGAGACCAAGTGTGTGAAAGATTTTTTTTTCTAGTGATGAAGGCTGAGTTATGCTGCTGGCAACTGACAATAGGTATTATAAGCTTACAGCCTGGTTCCTTTTCCTCAAGTAGGGGAAAATCTCGTCTTCTCTTGTAGGAACTGTGTGCATTGAACAGGGTCTGTGGAGACCAGAAAGGAAAGACACTCCAGAATGAAGGTCTTTTCATCCCTACACAGGCCTAACCTAGAGAAAAGACAACTTACAGGGGGCCCAAGATATATGGACCTCGGCTATCAGTCTCAGGTAGGGTGCTGAGGCAGGATCACAGTGGTTCTGGGTCCAAAACCAAAATCAGTTAAAGGTGATGTGGGGGAGGGGGAGGAGGGATAAAAGGGGATAAAAGAGTGAGAAGGGAGGAAGAGAGATCTGAAGATGAGAGGTTAAGTGAAAGAAAAGGTGGAAATTGCCACTGAGTTTTCTGCCGCTGCTGCTGCTAACATGCCTGGACACGTAGGGGGAAATTCACAGTTTGGGAACCCACACGCTCTCTCGCGAAATATGATTCCCTGTTTTATTAGGTCCCACAACCCAAAAGCAGAGAGCTCGGTCTCCTGGTTTGGTTGAGCATATGGTGCATTAGGCCTGGGACAAGTGTGACAAGTTGAACCAGTAACAAACGACAGCCTTTGTAGTGAGAAAGCAGAGCTCCCCAGGACCTGGGCTGACCCATAGGTACCACCCCCCCAACCCCCCACGGAAGTCATTTGATGGAGGCAGGGCTGTAAGCACAAATGGAGGCGCTCTGGAGGGGGTGGGGGGAACAAACGCGTTGGGGGACACTTGGTCCAGAAGAGAAACTGAGCCCTGATAGCCTCAGAACCGGAAGAAGTCCCCAAAAGGGACAGCGCCTCTCTCCTCCACCAGCTTCGGTTTCTTCCTGCCCCCTCTTGAGACGGAAAGTTGTCGATATACCCTTAAGTAGCTTCCACCAAAAAGCCAAGAAGAGTTTCCACTGCCCGGGGCGCCACCACCAAAGCCCCTCCTGTCCTGGACAAGACCAGGGGCTTCACCCTTCCCTTCCGGAGGGGCTGGAGGCTACGCCTGGGCCTCGAGGGCATCACTTCTCCTGTCAGGGGCCTCTTCCAAGTTTGGACCCTTAGGGTGGAAGACTGGTAGGAAGAATCCAGAGAGAAGGTAGAGGGCGCCGCGACTCCCGGGGAGTCTCATCTCTCCCGCTTTACTTCACCCCTAGTCTCCAGGGCCCGACCCAGGCCTGGGTAGCTTGGCTGGCTCTTCCCGCGCGCACCCAGCCCCCAGCTTCGGTCCCCGGCGTGGTCTCCCCCGCCCCCCGCGCCCGCCCTGCGCGCCCTCTGACGCAAACACGCACCCCTGCCCAGCGCGAGCAAGAGAGCTCTGGACGGTTTTAATTGAGGCTTTTCCTTTCACACACACCCTCGGTCCCCACCCCAGGGAAGTGACCCCCTCCCTCCTCCAGCGCTCTAGCAGCGGCAAAAGGAATCCGGTTCCGCTGCGGCGCTGCGGATCGGTGCTCTCTGGTCGCCGCCGCCTCGGGTTCTCCACTGGGGAGAGCTGCTTGGTGTCCCTTTTAATCCGCTGACACTATCGCCCACATCAAACAAGCGGCCACCGATCGCGTAACGTTAGGAGATCCCGTTACAAACGGCGCCCGCAGGTGGATGGCTGGAGCCGAGCTCGCCAGGCCCTGGCCGCAACCAGGCGAGGCGCCGGCACCCGGGCCAGTGGGCTCCGCAGCCTGCTCCATCGCAGCTCGGGGTTCGCAGCAGCGCGGGCGGGGTGCGGATGCTAAACCTTAAGATCCTTTCCTTTCCTCCCCTCCCTCATCCCGGTCCTCTGCCGCCGCGCTAGAGGCTGGGAAGCTTTTCCTGCCAAGGAGGTAAATAGGGGGTAGCAAGTGGAGGGTGTGGGAAACCTGTTTTGAATTTGGACCGGCGCTTGACTGACACGCTCCTCAGCTCCAGAGCAGCACCGAGCCCGCGATCCCCGCCTTCGCGCCGCGGCTGAACCGTGGTCAGGTGAGGGCTGCTCCCGAGCAGGCCCAGCAGAAAAGTTCTCTTCCTGCCCTGACTGCCTGTCCTGCAGCCCGGGTCCGAGAAGGCCAAGCGAGCCAAGGCTGCCTCCCGGCCCCGTTCACATTCATACCAACCCCGAGTTCAAAGGAAACGAAAACCATTGCATTACTTGCCTGGTGCAGCAGGACTTGTCGAGAGCAAGTCTCGTTCCCGGTGCCCACGACACACGGTCCCGGGTCCGAGGGCGGCTGGGCCCAAGAAGCCAGCGTCCAGCAGGCCTCCGGTTTCCTGGAGCTCGTTCTCGCCTCCTGCTCCTGTCTCCTCTTCCATCGCTCTCTACCCGCGTTCTCCTGCCTTCTGCCTGTCTCTCTCTCGCTGCTTGCTTCCTCTGCCCTCGACTGCCTGCCTCTGTACAGTACAGGGAGTAAAATTTAAAATTGATAGAGAAAACTTGTTCTCTTTCTTCCTTTTTTTCTTTCTTTCTTTTCCTTTATTTTATTTTGGTATTTAATCGTGTTTGTTTCACCTTTTGACTGACAGGCAAACGTGAGCACGTTTATCTAAGGAGAGGGGGCGAGGGCAAGGAGCGCCGACCCGCCCCCAGTATACTCCTCGCCATCAACTGCATACAATGGGCCGCCACTTTCGGAGTGCATTGACTGTCTCCTTTATTTGAGCTAGAGGGGCTGGGGGGGCAGGCACGAGAAAGCCTTTATTCTGCTCTAAATCGTCGCCAAGTGGTCGCCGATTCCGGACTTAAGCTGGAGAGACCAGGAAGCACAAAATGCACCCAAAACACCCAGCGCTTCCCAAACCCCTCCCTGGTGAGATTTAAAGTGAGAACGAATATTAAAAAGTAAACCCTACCTCTGTCAATTCAGCGTGGCCATTTACTCCCATCTCACCTTTACCTGAGGGCGTGTTGGAGCTCAGGATGCTGAGGCTGAGACAAACTTTTACGCTCTCCGGAGTCGAGGGGCGGGCGAGCGAGCGCGACTCCCACCTCCGAAGCGGCAGCCACGGCTTTGTCACTGCGCCGCTCCGCGCCCGCCTGAGCCTGCCTAGGGGAGCGATCTCAAAATGAGGGGGGTGCGAGTGTGCGATTGGAGAATATGTAACTAATAGAAGTATCATTTTCCCCCAGTACGATCTTTCAAGGAAAAAAATCCATTGAAAGAATTTTCAAAGTGCTATCTTCGTTTGCAGAAAAAGCACCGGCTGCCTGCAGGGAGGGGAGGAGGGACCTGGGCGTGCGCCTCCCGGGCTCGGCTCCCGTCCGCTAGGTGGCAGCCGGAGCCAGCGATTTCTGCAGGCCCCGCGCGGGACCCGCTCTCACGCCCGCCCCTCCTCCCGCGACCAATCGCCTTCGGGTATTGGGGTCTCTCTCTCTCTCTCTCTCTCTCTCTCTCTCTCTCTCTCTCTCTCTCTCTCTCTCTCTCTCTCTCTTCT
>NW_004567108.1:24455147-24456905 GCF_000260355.1 Condylura cristata | reverse complement strand
CCCATCTCCGGTCACCTTCCTTTCTCATCTGCTGCTCCTTCCTCTTTTCTTGGGACACTGACTTGGCGACACTAACCACCCCTCACCGACAATAATGAGAGCTTACTACTATTTTATTAATAATTATCGAAGTGTTGTTTAGAGTTTGGAGCAGCCCGCAGATATCACGGGGGCGGGGCGGAGGGGGGAGGGCAAAAATCAGATCGATTGGAAAGTTTATTCTTAAAATCATCTTTGGGATAAATAGGAGCTGTTGATTAGCTTTGATTTTATGGCAATAGCTTCAAATTCCAGGAGTGTATTTTGTCGTGGTTAAACCTTTAAAACCAAGATATACTTTGGACCAAAAAAAAAAAAACAAACAATTTCCTACATTTCCTACTTTGTTTCTTAAAAGATTATAAAATAAACAGAATTTCACACTTGGAGTATACTTATATGTTGAAGAAGAAAACAATCCAAACCCCGTTTATTTCATGAATCTTTAAAACGGCTAGTTTCCCATTAAAAATTTTCCTAACATTTTCAATGACACTTCACGCTCATAAGAGCTAATTTTTAAAACTTTTCAGAAGAAATGAAAATAATTTCTTTCTAATAGTCTTTTCACCCTTTGCAAGACATTCTCCCTCTCGCCGTCCCTTCCCCCTCTGGTGTTCGTGTGTGTGCATGCGTCTGTGTGTGTGTGTGTGTGTGTGTGTGTGTGTGTGTGACCATAGACGACCCATACTAATCAGGTCTCAGAGTAAATAGCAGCGAAGGGCGATCTCAATGTAAATTGCGCTTGTCAGAAGCACACCCCCCTCCCTTACTTTCTCTCCTCCTCCCCTCGCCAACCCCGTCCGTAGGTAGCTGAGAGGGAGGGGAAAAAGAGAAAGAAAGAAAAAGAGGAGGGGGGAGGGGCTTTCCAACCAATGGCGTGCAGGAGGCTTGGCTAACCTTAGCCTCCCATTTTCTCTCCCCCCCATTCAGGGCTCTGACCAGTCAGTCGCCTTTGATTATCAGTTGCCAGCAGCCCTTCTCTTGGCTCCTTGACACGAGCTCCATATAAGGCAGCGATCTCCATAGAAACGTGTCAGTTTCAATAGTAGTGTCAAAGTTCACTATATACAGACATTCGCGCAGATCCCCCTTTCGGAAACATTGCTCTGCGAGTCCTCCCGTTTAAACGCATTCAATTTTTGGGTCTCTCTCTCTCCCTCTCTCTCTCCCTCTCTCTCTCTCTTGCTCTCTTGCTCTCGCTCGCTCTCTCTCTTCCTCCCTCCCTCCGCGTGTCTCTCTCTCTCTCCTCTCTCTCTCACTCTCTTTCTCTCTCTTTCTCACTGGCTCTCTTCTCTCCCCCTCTCTCCCCTTTCTCTTTTCTTACATATTCTATTAGTTGTTGCCCCGAATTCTTCTTCTTTCTCTCCTTTTTCTCCCTCCTCCTTGTCTCCTTTACTCCATTCCTGCAGAAGAGAGGGCTAAACTTAAAAAAAAAAAAGGGGGGGGTGGGGGAGGAGGAGGCACCCCTTCGTATTCTTCTTATCGTTATTTTATACATATATGATTTTTTTTTGGAGGGAGGGTGTTGGTTCTCGGCTGAAGAGCACTTATTTAAAATACTAAAAAAAGAACATTTTTGGGCGATCTCCAGGGTTTTTTTAACTAGCTCTGTGTGTTATAGCAGAAGAAGCAGAAGAAGGAGCAAGAAAGAGGAAAAGAAGAGGATTATTTATTCGACCTACTTTGGATGTCTCTCTCGCGGTTTTTTGTGTGTGT
>NW_004567108.1:24453221-24453787 GCF_000260355.1 Condylura cristata | reverse complement strand
CCGCAGACCCCGGGCCAGCCAGGAGCGCCTGCCACCCCCGGCACGGCAGGGGACAAGGGCCAGGGCCCGCCCGGCTCGGGCCAGAGCCAGCAGCACATCGAGTGCGTGGTGTGCGGGGACAAGTCGAGCGGCAAGCACTACGGCCAATTCACCTGCGAGGGCTGCAAAAGTTTCTTCAAGAGGAGCGTCCGCAGGAACTTAACTTACACATGCCGTGCCAACAGGAACTGTCCCATCGACCAGCACCACCGCAACCAGTGCCAATACTGCCGCCTCAAGAAGTGCCTCAAAGTGGGCATGAGGCGGGAAGGTGAATATTTCTTCTCTGCTTCTCTCCCTGCGCTTAGCCCGCCTCCCCGACCCTCTTTCTCTCTCTCTCGCGGGGGTGGCTGTAGTGTGGGGCTGGGGCTCTCGTGGTCCCGGCCCGTCCCAGCTTCCCCTGTCCCTGCTGCCTTCCTCCCCCGGCGTCCCTACTTTGGACCAAAAAAAAAAAAACAAACAATTTCCTACATTTCCTACTTTGTTTCTTAAAAGATTATAAAATAAACAGAATTTCACACTTGGAG
>NW_004567108.1:24450266-24453121 GCF_000260355.1 Condylura cristata | reverse complement strand
CTGCCTCCCCCTCCCGGCCTGCGCTCCCTTCCTCGGCTCCTCCACCCCGCCCGCTGCCTGCTCAGGATTGTGTCCCTGGGATCGTGAGCTGTGGCTTAAAATCCCCTCCCTTCCTCTGTCTTGGATGTGCTCGGTGTGTGTCTCTTTCCCGCGTGTGCGTGAGGATGCTTGGGGCTGTGCTGGCATGAACTTGGGGAGGGGGTGCTTATTTGCCCCAGAAAACTCTGTTTCTGTGTTTTGTTTTGTTTTTTTCATTCCACTTTCCCTTCCATCGCTTCATACCCTTTATTTTAAGTGGGGGAGGGCAGGGGATTGGAGTATCCTGAACCATGGATTCATTGCTGCATCATCCTTTTGGAAGCTTAGCTTGGAAAAAGAGGAGTGAGATTTATTGCACTTGTAGGTCTAATTAGGGGGGTAAGGGGGGTGGGGGCTTCTGGCCTGTTCGCTGGTTCCCTCTCCTCTTCACCAAGCTGGGGCCGCCTCCTCCAGAGCTGTGGCCTTGTTTTCACCCCTCTACTTTGAAAGGAAAGTTTGTGACTGAACTGTGCTTTCATAGTTGTGTCATTTTTTTAAAGCATGATACTCGTTTTATTTCTTCATCAAACTCCACCCTCTGCTTAAATACTGCATACAAATTACAATTTACAACGGCATTTACCGATCCTTCTGATTTGGCTATAATGCATAGACTACAGCTGGCATGAGCTTCCACATCATTTAATCCCTGTGTTGTATGGGTTTGGTTTCCTTTAACACAACTTTTGATGTTGTATTTAGATATGCTTCATGTTCATGTGGCAAAAGATGCAGTACTTTTCTTATAAATATATTTAGCCGTTTACAGTTAAAGTTTATCTTCTGACAATCATTAGAGATGTCTTATACTCAAATGAGTGAACCAGTCAATTCTGCAGACTGCAGATTACTCCTTCTTGTAATTGACTTTAAAATTATATTTTAAATGCCACAAGAAAAGAAATTGAATTCCTTCAGATCTCAAGGAGCAGGCAAATATGACAACTTCATTTCTAGCTCCAGGGAGATTTTGTAGGCATCTGAAAAAAAAAACTTTGAATTGTGCTCTCATTTAATTGAAAAATAACTGCCAAGTTCAAAACTATAATTAGAAAAGAGTATTCTAGCCATTATGTTTCAAGAGCTTAAATTGCATTGGGGGTTGCATTAAAATTAGAATTAAAGCAAACTTAAGAAAATAGTGCACCAACCTGATATAAGACAGCTACCTGTACGTGGACATATCTATATTAATTTGTTGGGGGGAGAATTCAGGAGCTCTAACTTTTCCTAAAGTTGTCTTTGTTTACATGGCAATTTAAAAGGCTGGCACTGTTGAAGTAAAACATACACATTAAAAAAAAAAAAACTTTGGTCAGCTTTAAGAACTCAAAGCATGCTTACGTTTTGCATTCAGATGGTTAATGAATCCAGTGTTTTTGCAGTTGCAAGCTCGTGCATTCACTGGGCAAAAGCTGGCTGCAGGTTGCAGTGGCACGGCGCAGGACAGACATTAATTATATTTCCCACTTTTTACAATAATGTTTGGCTACTGTAAGTTCAACTTTTTTCTTGAAATTTTTCATATTCTGTTGCTTTTAACAGTGAGAACTTTGTGTTGGGGTGATGGGGAGGAGGGGAAGGGGAGAGGTGCAGGATACTTGTTTGTTTTCTATTCAGAAGTTGTAAGTGGTTAGTAGGGTATGTAACTTGTATCTATTTTAACAATAATCCTATAACATTTTTAGAGAATGTGTAAATGTTTCCAGCAAAACGCTGCTTGTTTGGCAAATGAAGGGTAGCTAGGCATTTGCCTAGAACTACCACCTTTCTCCGGTTTTGTCTTTTTTTTTTTTAATCTACCCTAGTCTGTTTCATTCTGGAGGGGTGCGTGGGGTATCACTAAACGGTGTGTTACTCCTTGGTGGTGGAGGCTTTGGGTGTCACCTTATGGCCACGATGGGCATAGGGACCCTTCAGTCAGGCCTAGTCTGGGCAGGGCTGGGTGGCCAGGGGCGCAGGCGATGGCTGGATCTATGGAGCCTGGGAGTTGGAGGGCCTCTCCCCAGACTTGCTCCCGCTGTGGACTGTGAGTGAGAGCGAGCGCCGGGCGCGAGTGGCTGCGGGAAGGGCCTCTGCATTGTGTCGGGTGTGCTGCGGGCGCAGGGATGTTCGCAAGCCCCCTGGATGCACATTGCCTCTTTTCTCTCTTTCTTTTTGTCAGCGGTTCAGCGAGGAAGAATGCCTCCAACCCAACCCAATCCAGGCCAATACGCACTCACCAACGGGGATCCCCTCAACGGCCACTGCTACCTGTCCGGCTACATCTCGCTGCTGCTACGCGCAGAACCCTACCCCACGTCGCGCTACGGCAGCCAGTGCATGCAGCCCAACAACATCATGGGCATCGAGAACATCTGCGAGCTGGCCGCGCGTCTGCTCTTCAGCGCCGTCGAGTGGGCCCGCAACATCCCCTTCTTCCCGGACCTGCAGATCACCGACCAGGTGTCTCTGCTACGCCTCACCTGGAGCGAGCTGTTCGTGCTCAACGCGGCCCAGTGCTCCATGCCGCTGCACGTGGCGCCGTTGCTGGCCGCCGCGGGCCTGCACGCCTCGCCCATGTCCGCCGACCGCGTCGTGGCCTTCATGGACCACATCCGCATCTTCCAGGAGCAGGTGGAGAAGCTCAAGGCGCTTCACGTCGACTCGGCCGAGTACAGCTGCCTCAAAGCCATCGTGCTGTTCACGTCAGGTGAGGCTGCGGTCGCTAGGAGGGCAGGCCGCGCTGGGGACCACCGCAGGCCCCGCTCCGCCGGCCCGGCCTCCCGCGCTGCGCG
>NW_004567108.1:24418125-24450033 GCF_000260355.1 Condylura cristata | reverse complement strand
GAGGCTGTGCATCCGTCTGGCTGCGCGTGTGTGCGGTGTGTATGTGTGTACGGTGTGCGTGTGTGTCAGCTCAGCGTTTCTGGGGGAGGAGAGGGAAGGAGGAGAACGTGGGAATGTGGCTTTCTGCTCTGTGTGGCAAGCTCCCTGGATGAGTTTCCCGACACAGAGAGACACACAGAGCTGGAAAGAGAAGAATACGCGCAAATAAATCATAAATAATCCCACTTTATTGCTGCCTGATTTTCCCTTATCGGAAACCATTCATGTTTGCAGTTGCTGAGGTTATTGAGAGTCGTAAAAAAATGGATGTGATCTAAACAAGAAAGATAAAAAACAAAAGCAATACTGGAGAACCCGCAAGTATGGGAGGATTCCCGGCCTAGAGATAAATCTCACAGCTATGCAAAACACATGAACATTAGAAATTTAACAGAGTGCCTTAAAAATATCAAATTAAATGTAGGCGGTAGTAACATGCACGTTAACAATTTCTCTTATGATAGATGGTTCAAATTAACTTCCAGGAAAGTGCATTAACGTTGCCTTTGAAGGTTCTGGTCTGAGCCTCTGAGAACACTGACCGCCTTTTATTATTGTAACCTGCAAGAGGGAAACATATAAACACCCGGGACAGCAGGTAATGGGGGAAATATAAACAAAGCCAGAAAGAATGCTGGTGGCGAACAGAGCTGCTCAGACTGGGTCTCCAGGCTTGCCCACTGTGAGTGGAGTTAGCTGCACTTTGACCACTGTTATTGGTATTATTGTTTTTAATTCCTCCGTTCAGAGAACAAATAAGCCATCCTAATAAATCTATCCTAGAGCCAGGACCTCCAAAGGCCAAATTAAAACCATTCTTGAGCAGAGATGGCAAAAGCCCATTCCTAAGGCCTTGTTGAACAGTAAGCAGTGGTATAATCTATCAATATTTCTTGGCTTCCATGCATGAAGAATCGTATTTACGTTGTATTAAAATGACTCTTAAATTTGCACAATATTGTAATGTAGCAAATGTAGTATTAATATCGATCTGAACAGCAGATAATTTATTTGGACAAGAGAATCTCATTTGTATGCAGGGTGGCCAGACCCCTGGACTTGGACTGCCCCCCTTTTCGTTTCAGTGCAAATGCAGAGCTGCTAGTAGGAGAGGGAGTTGGTCTTTGCAAGAGGATAAAGTGCGAATCTTAAAACAAATGGAAGATTTATTGAATAGCCTCCTCGGTGTTTGAATGCATTTTATCTTAATAAGTCTTCTTGATGGAAACGTGTTTTTTAGAAGTGACAAAGAGCCTGGGAAGCAGCAACCCGGCTGCTCTAGCTCTGGCAGGCCTGGGGCCTGGCTGGCTCTCCACTACCCTGCTCTTTAGCCAAATTAATCAGGAAGCAAGCCAGTGTCAGGGAAGCTGGGGCTTTAAAATCTCATCCAGTGAAGTGTCTTGAAGCAGAAATGTGACATGGGGCTGGACAGAGGTCTTCTCCAGAAAGGTGTCCTCTCCCTTCTCCTTGGCCCTCCTCAGGGTCTGCTGAGCCCCCTGGATTTTCTGCTGTCATCCCCTTTACCAGAAAGAGGCAAGGACTGTGCAAGCAGGCTGCAGGGAAGATCGTGGACTTGGGTGTGCTTTTCTTTCAACTTTCCGTCCTGAAACAGCCCTGTGAGAAGTGTGGCTTTAAAAAAAGTTTTCCCAAAGAAGCTTCTTGAACCAAGTCTTCAAGGTACAAGGGAGGTGAACAATAGCATTATTTTGTTGGAAAAGTGCAAACAGAGTATCTGAAAATGGAAATAGAGCTGTCAGTTGTAATTCACCCCTCTCCTCCATACAACACATTTCCACTTTTGACTAAACTTGTTTTGATTGCTAGCCAGAAGGGAATTCATGGGAAGCCTTCTCAAAGTCATCCAACTTTTAAGCGAACTTTGAATGATGGAAAAGACAGTTTTAGACATATTGTCCAAGGAGGTTTGCTCTCGCTAAGTATTTGAAGCTGGCACAGGGGTTCCCTGTGGTGGTTTTCACATTTGGCCTCCGGATGGTATGTTTAATCCTTAATATTCTGGACAGCATCCAAGGACTAGGTCATGACCTGAACTTACTTTAAAAAATTTTTCATTAATTCATAATACTAAATATTCCCTCAAATAAATGAGACCTTCCCTGAAAGGAGCCATCTAGTTAACATAAATACAATAAATCCATTTCCAGCACAATAATAACTTTGATTTCTAGTTATGGCAGCTGATTACATCTATATTTCCTGAACACTAAACTCTTCTGAATGCACAACATGAAATACATTCTCTGCACTACAAAGGCTAAGCCAAGCCGGGAGGGCCTGAGTAGTAATGGTTATTTATTTACATAATTTCTTTTCCATATACTGTAGAAGAAATATCGAGGGGTCCCACATTGACATCACCATATAAAAAGCCAGACGTGGGTTTTACACATTCTGCCTCCTTTTCTTTCCTAGGGTATAACTCATGGAGTGTAAATATGTACTGCATTACATCCCCTGCTCAACTAGCTTTGCTACTACTACCACTCAATCGATCTGAGAGCTCAGGCTGTCTGTCCACAATTGGAGGAATCCTGTGAGAGGAATATCCCGAGTGAGAATAAAAATCTAGAGTGGGAAGCCAGGCAGCAACTCAGGCTCCTGCGTGGGGGAAAGGAACTGGGCTGCCCTGGCACCTGGCAGCCAGGCCCAGCGGTGGGCATCGTGCCTTCAGAGCAGCGAGATCTAAGCAGCCAGCACAAACCTGCCTTTCCCAGGCTTCACTCCCTCGGAGTAGGAGAGAGGAGACATAGGGCTGGGAGAAGGGTAGTGACCTTGCAGTCTGGGGTCCTGCATCATAAATATCAGATAAATATTTTACAGACCTGAGGGGATGCCATATGGGTCCTTTAAGATGTCTGCTGGGATATCAGTGGGTCCTTTTCATATTGTATTGTCTGAGGCTGAAAAGAATCCCCTGGCATACTGGGCAGATAATGCATGTAAAACAAGATATATGTAAATATGAGCCTGTGTGGTGGCCTTTCAGTGGGGGCCAGGTTATCAAGCTGGGTCACGGGCAAACCTCATGGCCACCTCTTAAGCAGTGAAGCCATAATGTGCTCTGCCCTCACTCTGTCAGCCATAAAAATCTCACTGGCTCCCAAATCGGACCAGTGTGGATACACCCAAGCGGCTTTCTGGAGTAATGAGACATCTGAGAGGAACCCAGTCTGGATCGGGGGTCAGAGGAGTGTTGCCTCAGAAGTTCTTGAATTATCACTAGTTTTATTTGTATTTTTGCTTGAGGGCATCGCCTTATAGATGAAGGTGTTAGAATGCTTTGTAAATCCCAGTTCTTGAAACATAAAGACATAAAACTCAGAAATTCAGCAGACAGTTTTCACTTTGAATCATTTGCTGTGTCTTCGTAGGGTCATATCTGCTCATTCTCAATTATATAATGTCTTTTGGGGGGCATTGCCATGCATGAATTTTCTCCCAAGTCTATATATTAGCCAACACTACCTTTGATCTCTAGTCAACCTCCTGACTGTCTAAAGGCTCCTCTGTGATCTCCCTGTTTTTAAAATATTTATTATTAATATCAGAAGCAACACTGGTATTTGAACCCAGAAAGGAAGCTTTCCCGTCATTCCTCTGATTTCACCTGCCCCTCCATTTGCTTGCCCCTAGTTAGTTGATATAGTATAAACTGTTGTCTTGGAATATTTTTAGGAGATGGAAGAGACCAAGCCTTGGTTGAAGTGAGATAAACAGGCAGGTTTTAAGATGCTGCCATGGTGTGTAGGTGCCTTTTTCCTCTCTTGGCCTTGCCATGGGAAACAGCTTCTCCCCCTAAAGCCCCCCTCAGCTCCCCACGCCCCAGTTCTGAAGCAGCAGCAGCAGCAGCTGCCTCTAGCCCCAGCTTTGTGTCTGATCACTGAAGATGTCTCCTTTCTGCAGCCTGAAGTAACTGAGCCATATTCCTCCTGATTATTATACAGCTTACAGAGATGTGACCAATTTTCAATTACTTGATCTAAAGCACAGATAGAAATGTACACCATCACCAAGGATTTGCTGCAGAGTTCCTGCTTGCATAGATAGTAGATCTCAAATCCTATATTGCTAAAGCATGGACTTGATCTGATTCCAGGCACTGCCAGTCCATGATTTCTTACCCCTCCCATGTGTTCGTTCTCTACACATCCAGGTTCTTGTGATTTCTGGTCTGGGTCATTTGGGTTGGAGCCTTTAAGGATCCCCCCCCCAACCCGGGCTGCATATTTCTTCAGGGCTCTTCAACACCCCAAAATCAGGGGTAGAGGGGGCAAAAGTCCTCCCTTTAATGAGCACAGTGGAAAGACGCTCCCCTGCAGGTGGAGGACAGGTTGCTATGCACAGCTCACATGGCTCCAGCATCGTACATTATTTAATCCAAAGGTGAAAGAGGAAAAACAAAGGGACTAGAGAGGTTGCTGTCTCTGCATGTGTGTGCTTCCCTCTCCTGCTCCCCTAGGCTTGGTGGGGGCTTGATTTATTTTTGTTTGTGTTGGGGGTTGGGGGGAGAGAGTGGTGAAGGAGTGAGGAGGCATGGAGGGGAGGATTTCTTTCTTCTTTTCTCTCTTTCTTTTTCCTTGACCAAACATTTTAATGGCTTCTCTTTTGTGCTTTTGCTGTTCGATGGCCTAACGGTTTGTCCCTTCCCCTCTTCTCTCCTTCCCTGGCTGCTTGGGCAGACGCCTGTGGCCTGTCGGATGCTGCCCACATCGAGAGCCTGCAGGAGAAGTCGCAGTGCGCCTTGGAGGAATACGTAAGGAGCCAGTACCCTAACCAGCCCAGCCGATTCGGTAAACTGCTACTGCGGCTGCCCTCCCTGCGCACGGTGTCCTCCTCCGTCATCGAGCAGCTCTTCTTCGTCCGTTTGGTAGGTAAAACCCCAATCGAAACTCTCATCCGTGATATGTTACTGTCTGGGAGCAGCTTCAACTGGCCTTACATGTCCATCCAGTGCTCCTAGATCTTGGGCGCTCCCCACCTGCTCCCGCTTCCCTAGAGACTCAGAGGACCAGTGGGGGCCATGGACTGTAAAGCCTTGGGGACACCGGGCTGCTGATGCGGGGTACAGCCTGGCAGGCTGGGCAGGGGGTGGAGGGAAGTGGGCTGGGAGGACAAGGAGCGGCCCACCCTGCAGAAGTGCAAGCTGAGCTCCAAATCAGGAGAAAAAGAGACTCTTTTAGGATCAGATCTGTGAACACGGTGGAAAGGAAAGAAAAAGGACCTTGTGTCTGGTGTGAAAAACAAACAAATTTTTGGAAGAGAGGACCATGAGAATTTTAATAAAACAGAAGGAGACTAATGGACCTTCCAGGATTTATTGTGGACGGCTGTGGATATATTATGTACAGAAAACACACTTGAAAGTGGACTGAATCCTATGTAGAAACACACACCCCCCCCAACATTGTTATTCATTTTGTAAAATACTAGTCTTTATTTTCATTTTTTGTAAAATTTAAACATCGTATGCACATAAAAAAGGAAACAAGAATTAGGGGAAAATAACATTTTCCAAATAATTATAAAAAATTGTCCTGTGTCTATGTATCTATATCTGTTTTGTATTTTTTTCTGGTTCCAAACCAGATTTCCTGTGATTCTATACTAATAATTTTTGATATAACCCTTTGCTTCTTATAATGAGTGCGATATATGTTGTCAAGGCTGTTCTTCAAGAATTAAAATTGAAGTGAAAATTTAAACAAAAATAAAAGAATTTAGCAAAATCCACGTGTCTGGTTGCTTGACAGATGTTCTCAGTGCAAGAAACCCCACCAATTAATTTCTATCCGATTAATATTAGAGTAGGGGTTGTTGAGGGGGAACCTTTAAGGTCCACTACCAAGCTGGCAGCTTTACTTCCTCCAACCACATAGCTGCCTTGGTTTTCTAAATTCAAAGGGCCAGACACTGTGTGGCCAGGGTGGGAGGGAGGACAGGGCCTGTTGGTTCCTGGGAGCAGCTGTGGTGACCCAGCTCACAGCTGGGCCCCAGACTGGGGCAAACTAGGGGGAGTGAGGATGGGGGGGG
This sequence comes from Condylura cristata, assembly GCF_000260355.1. Lineage (NCBI taxonomy): Eukaryota > Metazoa > Chordata > Mammalia > Eulipotyphla > Talpidae > Condylura > Condylura cristata. The sequence continues at coordinate 24,443,943 of NW_004567108.1, read as the reverse complement.
GGAGAGGACAGGGTAGGGGAGGAAGGGGCGTCTCAGGGCTCAGTTGTTTCAGTGACCCGGGTGGGGAACTTTCCTGGCTGGAGAGGCTGGCCAGAGTCCTGCAGCATAAGACATGGGATGCATCCAGGCAGGCATAGGGCCACTTAGGTGCCTCTTCGCAGCTCTTGTGACTAGAATGTCCAGCCTCTCCCCAACTCTGGAAAAGCATGTAGGAGCCTTAGTGCTGTGAGCCCTGTTCTGCACCTCTTCAGGGTTCACTGAAAAGCTACTGGCTACTGAGGTTTGCCTTCACTCTCATGACAGGCAGAAATAGTCCTGAGTAAGTTGGGGTTGCTTCTGGAACCTGGGAGTTGAGCTAGACTGGAATTGGTTCTTTCCACAAGTAGCTTTGGGTCCTATGGCCCTTTTAGTGTAGAAAACTCCTGCTGAGGCCTTTCTTTGGGTGTGTGGGGCACTTCTCTCTGTAACAGCTTTCGGAGTATGAATGTTTTATAGGATCTCAGTTGGGGCTGCCAAGGGAGCTTTTTCTTAAGGTATTAATAAAGGCAGATCTTTTAAATAACACTTCTCACCTCCTCCCCCTCTTCTTGCCCCAAACAGACCTGAACGAGACAAGAGCTTCATTTTCAGAAGCCATTAGCAAAGTTCTTTCAATGTGTTGTCTAGAAGTCTCCAGGTACCCCTGCTCCCCCCCACACACACACACACAACACAGATACTTTAAAAATGCATTAACAAGCTTCAGCACTCCAACCAGCTTGAGGTTTTAGTATTGTGGGTGCAGTGTTGCAGCAGGGGATTGCTTGGCTCTCTGTAGAGCCCAGTATTTCTAGCCAGCCTGCCTGGGGTGACCAGGCAGGTAGGGTATATGAGATGGGTCCACGAACCACTGGGTCCTTCCCACCTCCTTGCAGCTCCCACCCTGCTCTGGACCTCATCTTTCTACCACACCCAGGGGGAACATCTCTGGGCTTAGCCCGCAGGTTGGGGCATCAAAGCAGAAGGGGTGTGGTGAGAGGTCATGTTCATATTAATCCCTGCCACCTTCTAGGAAGTTTCTGGGATCCCTTCTTCCAAAGTGAGGGGGTTGGAGTGAGGAGAGCTGCAGCTGGGGCTTGGAGGGGGGAAGGGAGCTAAACTGCACCCAGGGCTCACTGATCTTTCCTTTCTTGAAATGAGATGTAAATATATTCATTACAGTGTGATCCCTCTGATGAAAACAGATAAACATTTTTGTAGGCTGAAAACGTATTTTTCAATTAAGTTCAATATGGAGGCCTAAGCACAAGGCATTCAGTGTGGGGATGGACCCAGGCTGAGATTAGGATAAGTATACAAGTTCTTGCTCTGATGTTCAGAGGTGACAGTGGTAACATGGCCCTATCTTATGGACCCAGAGCTTGCCCACAGCTTAGGGCAATCCAGGAAACTTTCTAAGCCTGGGCCCAAGCTGGCTGCTTTGCTGAAGAGAACACAGTAAGGAGAAGAGGCAGCCTTTCCATAGCTTCACAGACACGTGAGCTCCCTCATACGCTCGCACGTGCATGCTCGCGCTGACAGAAGAAGAGCAAAAAGTGTTTCCCTCTAGTGCTTTTGCTAGGTGACCCCTTTGAGTCCAGGAGGTAGTGAGTGGCCTTCTCTTCTGCTGTCTTCCTAGGTGTCTGAATTAGTACCTGCCGGGGGTACACACAGTCATCTTGAGAGGTCTCTGTATATCTTATCCAGAGAGACAGTCTGACAGGGACTCAGGGGTTGTGTGAAAACCCCTGTTTTCCAAGCTTAAAAGCACAGTTGGAACTCATGAGTGCACTGGAACTAAGGGAAGATTTGGAGCTGACAGTTGTTTGAATCTTCTTGCAATCAGGAAGCACCCTTTCCATTCCAGGCAACCCACAGGCTCCCATGGCCCCTGTGACCAATAACCACCACCACCTGGGACCTCCTGGCAGCGCTAAGGGGCAGCTTCAGTTGAAATGTCTCTGCTCAGCATCGGGTGCCTCCCCAGGCCCGGTGAGTCACTGGGCAGAAGGAGAAGTGGAGCCAGTGGGAGTTCCCTCTGCTTGGGTGGCCTTCTTGAGGCTCCTGAGCAATGAGCCCACCTTGGAGCCAAGCAAGGGGGACCTTTAGAAAGGGGCATGAGGCCACAGACAGATGTAGGTCACAAGTTCATGTTAGGGGCACAGACCCTCCTTGGCAGGCCAGGGTGCCACAGCCCTAAAGGAGTTGGGAAAGCCTGGCAAGGCCAAGTGCATTAGGCAGAACTGACTGGTCTCACAGGCTCAGAGAAAAAATACCTTAGTTGAAGAGTAATCTATACAAGGTAAATTCCCTCTTGAAGTTATCTGTGACATATGAAAGTCAAATGTCCCCTTTTCGAACCCCAACACTTGCTGGGTGACTGAGAACGTTAGAGGCCTTGAAGTCAGCTTAAACTACTTTATCCACAGCTTTGCTGAAAACATCAAAAAGGCCATCTCAGGGATGTGCTCTTTTCTGGGAACCTCTATAGAATAAGGCTGCCGCACCTCTTCCTCTAGGGAACAAGATGTGTGTGTCTGGGGGAGGGTGGGGAAGAGTTTACATGTGACCTTTGCCCTCACAAGCCCACAGCTGGGTGATAGGGTTTCCTCCTGATCACCCAACAAAGTTGGCTTTCCAGACTCTACCCCTCCAAAGGGTTCTGCCTCCCGTTCTCTGACAGCCTGAAAGGGTCTTGGTCTTGTCACTGAGGGCCCAGCGCCCACCTTCACATCAGAGTTTCTGGGGATCTGGGACCTCCTCTATCCCAAGCCACTTGAGCTCCTCTGCTTGGAGCATGCAAAAAGTTTATTCTAGCAAAGTGCTCCATCTCCACTCGTAGGCGGCCCTACTATCTGACAGTGGCAGCATCACCTCGGACAAGCTCTCCATTCCTCAGAACAAATCACCTGACTGTCTTGCAAATGAGACACGGGAAGTAGCATGGGGAGGGGATGGAGGGAGACACAAGTGGGAACTAATAAAAGTCTTGTTAGAAGGTCTACTCCAGATCTGTGGCGTCACTGGGCCTTTTACTTGGAAAGCCAAAGAGTTGTATTCCTAAATGAGTTAAAGACCCATTTACCTCTGTCGTGTTCTATTCATCAAGCCACAAGTTGAGAGTTCCTAACATGAAACTATTTGTTTGCTTACACAACCAGCTGGGCGCAATTTCACGTCTGAGATATCTATCTGAAAGCGCCTCTCATTTATTATCTCTCCTTGTCAGCGAATCCATTTTCCAACTCCCCCTCCCCCTTTTGGAGTTTATTTATTTATTTATTTATGGTGGGACTTTTTTTTTTTTTCCTCCTGGGAGGACCTGAGTCTGTAATGCTCCCCGGGAAGCTGCCGCTCCCTGTGGGGCTTCTGCTACGCCCTAGACGCGTGGACCAGGGGGCAGCAGAGGCGCATTGGCGGCCACCGCTTACCCAGGCGGTCGGTCCATGAGGGTGCCAGGCAGGCAGCGGGTGGGCTTAGCCGGACACGGCGGACCTGCCCTGCTTCCAGGGTAGCCTCGCTGCTACTGCTAGATCTCCTAGAGTAAGCCGCAACCACCTGTGCGAGGAAGGGGTGGGAGAGTCACCGGAGGGGAGTCCGGGAGCTTCTCTCGGAGATGGGGCCCGATATACGGATCTGAGAGATGCTTTCACAAAAACCTCACCTAGTCTCATGGGGCCAATTTCTTCTTCCCAGGCCGGATTGCAGAGTGAGTAACCAACATGTAAATAGTTGTGTGATGGATTGGGGGAGGGGGCTGGTGCATTTATTGTGTGTGCGGAGGGGAGAAGGCTGCACGTGGTTTCAATTTTGAAGCACAAAGAAATAACATGCAATGCAGAAAATAGGTTTATGAATGTAATTGAGGGAAAAGAAAACAATTAACACGGTGCAAGGTTGCACGCTCAATTCTCCACCCCTCACCTTCTCTCCTACCCCAGTTTTGAGAAATGAGTGGATCTGGGCAGTTGGTCCCGGCTAGCAAGGGAACCCCTGATGGAGATCTCGGTGATGGGTGCATGATAATGGTGTCTATCCTTTCCCAGTCTGCTAAGGCCTCCTTCAACCAAGCTGAGAGCAAGGGATCAAATCCCCAAGTGCTGCCTCCAAAATACCCTCAGTTGTAAAGGCAGAATGGAGTAGGGGTACCTGAGAGGGAGGAGGTCTGGGCAGGGAAGAGGGGAGGGAGAGAGAGCTTTCTCTAAGGCAGACCAGGCTGGTCTCAGTAAGCTATCCTATTGTGTTGATTTAGGAAGACATTTGCTGTATATAACGTTTAAGGCTGATAATATCATTGCGCAGCCAGATAAATAAAGCGTTGGCCCAACTGTGGGTCAGCCATCGATCTCTGCGCTCCGAGGAAAAAGGAGAGAGACAGGGTCGTAAGAAGAGGCTCTGTCTGTGTGCTTGTCAGTCGGCAAGCAGGAGCCCGAGTGTGAGCGTTAGGGTGCGCAAAAGGGAACCAAGTCTTCAGCTGGCCAAGAAGCTCATTAGCATTCCTAACCCATGGACCTGCGCTGACAACTAACAGAGATATCCCGCTCACCACCAGGCCTCCTCTCTTTTGTCTTCAGATCTGGAGGAGAAAAAGATTTCTCCGTGGAAGCAGGAGCCTGAACTTCCATGTGTTTGTTGGAGATTCCAGGCATTAAAAAGGACTTCCCAGGATCTGGCCTGCTCTTTCCCTTTGTTTTTAAAAACTTCCTTCTAAAGTAAAACTTTTCTCTCTCAAAGTGTAATACGCTTGTTGAAACTCAGCTTCAGTGAGAGAGAAAATTCTCTGAAAACATTTTGCCATTTCTCCTTGTTGACATGCAGAGAGGTGGATGTTTACGTGTTTGGCTTACACACACGCAAAGCTGGTACTTTTAGTTAAAGATTTCTACAATCTAGCAACCCAGGGTTGTTTGAGCATTTTCTTCCTCTTCTTTCTTCTGCCTAGTTATATTATGTTTTATTATAAATGTCTCCCCTATTACTTTATCACTGTTGTTTTTTTTAATAAAAATAATCTTTCAAAATTAAGTAAGATCTACTTTTGTTATCAGACAAATGCAATTTTAGAAGCCTCTACAATTCTAATAAACACTTTAAAATTATACTCGTTAGTGAAGTTTTAATCACCTTACACCTAATTTGGGAAAAGTATCTTTAACCCTATTTCAAAGTGATAAATATGTCTCCGCTTGCTCTCCTAGGTCTTGTGCCTTGAACTCCATCAAACCAGGCAGATAGTTTTACATTGGAGGGTACAAATTATCCCATGTTGACAGATGTTTGTCACTTAGTAACTTCTTTGCAAGTCCCCCCTCCTCCCCTAAGCTTCTATCTAGCTTGCTTTGTTGTTTTAAAATATGCATGTCTCTCACTGGAATGCCAGTCACGAGTGCAAACTTTGTGTCCAACCTCCCACATGAAATGATCCTTTTAGAGGGAACTCGATATGTCTCAATCTGCACTTCACTCAAAGCCTCTGGATATGGGCAACTCACTGGCTGGTCCTGGCTCCAAAATAACTCAGCAGAAACGAGTTTCCAACTAAAAATCCCCTTGAATGTCTCCCAGGGAAGAAATATAGCTCCTATAATTAAAGGAGGCAATGGCCAGAGGGAGAATGCAGCCGGGAGCAAAAAAAAAAAAAAAAAGTAAGAGTTTTATTTATTTACTGATTGAACTTGGGTTGTCATAACCAGCAGGTTTATCCACATTGGAAGTGCTAGAGGTTTGTACTGTGTGTGCCTAAGAGGAAGAGGTAGGGAGGGAAGGAAGGGGAAAGCATGGTTGACATGGAACAGAAAGAATGAAAGAGAGGAGGACAACTTTGGGAGAGAGAAAATAATCTCTGAGGGACAAATGTAGGGAAGTCCTGACCCTGGATCCTGGATATGAGAAAATTCCTTGGAGCTAAGGAATTGGGGGTGGGGGGTGAGGGGTGAGGGATGAAGGGGGAAGCTCAAAAGGAGATGAGGGGTAATTATAATAAACTTTCAAATGTGGAAAATTATCAGGAAAAGGAGTACTCTGTTTTTCCTAGAAAAGTAATGTGACAGTAGGAAAATTATTAGCTGTGCTGTGTGTGTGGCATCTCAGTCTGTTGGGGGTGGAATTATGGAGAAGAACTAGAGAGAAGGGAAGAAGTTCCAGGACACAGAGTGGAAGTGTCGTGAGCAGAAAAGCCTTCAGCCTCCTTGCAAAAATTGCCTAGTAGGTGTGGATGTGAAATATTCTCTAGAAGTCATCATCTTTACATCCTATTTTAATTAGTTTCATCTATTTGCACTGATCTGAATAGAATGATTCAGCTCTCAGGATGAACACCTCCCAACCTCAGTAGACAACCTCCCCTCAAAAAAAAAAAAAAAGAAAAGAAAAGCTTCAAAACAGAAGGCATACTCAGGCTGGGCGGCTCATTTCTACCAAAAAGGCAAAACTTTAGCATGATGAAAAACAGATGAATTTTTTTCTCCCTCTCTCTGGAACAGTTATTCTCTTTTACTGATGTGAAGTGACGTCAGCAATGCCTGTCCTATCCCCTTGGAGAGAAGGGAGAGAGGAGGAGATGGAAGGAGGGAGCTGGGAGAAAGAGCTAGAGAAAAAGAGAAAGAGCAAGCTGAGAGATGAAGGAAGGGGGGTAAAAGAGAATGAATATCTTACACTTTTTGGCCAAAATTCCACAGAGTGCGCAAAACAATGCTCCAGAAGCCTGTGATTGATAGGACACCTTTCTCTACTCTCGTCGATCTACATATTCTAACATATGGAAAGCTTACAGGCCCGTGCACTTATAGAAGCCGATAATGCATTAGCTCTCAGCAATATTTACAGCACCACTTTTAATACACACCAGATGGTTCGCGACTGTGCCGCCTCAGCCAGCTCACTCCTCGATTTTACTCGGCGGCACTTTGTTGCAATTACGCTCCATGCTGAGACCAATTTTATTGGTGACCTATTTTTCATATTTGCAGCATTTTATGTTAAAAACCTCCTCTCTGGCCTTTTTGCAAAGGGGCAGCGCCCAGGAAGGGAGAGCTTAGGAGGACCGCGGAGCTGTTTAGGTGGATATTAATATTTATCATGATGTTACATACCTCGGGTTTAAGTGAGTAAACCGGATAGACATAAGTACTCTGGTCATTATGTTTGTTCACTCACCCCCTGTTTGTCAGACCCCCACGGACTGTCTACACGACGCGCTTGCCTCAGAGTCAATACATCGGACCATAAATATTGTATTCCATTAATTATCACGCCACTGGCTTATCCTGGGTGCCGGCGTCCTCGAGCGACGCAGGGCAAATGAGGACGCTGCCTGAGCATATTTCTAGGCTGGGAACCCCGCTGAAATTTCCGCGGAGCCTGGGAATTCCTAGAGCCCGAGCGCCTGGCTCAACCCGGGCTGGGCCTGGGGCTGCCTCGCGCGGGAGGGGGTGCGGCGGGCGCAGGCCGGGCGCCGCCAGGAGCGCTCAGTACCTGTTATCTTGCGACGCAGAAGGCCACAGGGAGAATCCCATTTGGCACGCCGGGAAAGGCTTTCAACTTTATCTCCCGCCATGTAAATATCCCCGAGTGCCCGACTGAGGGACTTTGTTTTGCGCCGAACAATATAAATATCCTATTTGCTACAACGCAGGTGTGCTCTTCCTACCCAAACTCTCTCTTTTTTTCCTCGTTTATTGTAACTCTCTATACCCCCTTCCCCTGGTAAAAAATCACAGATGTTTACTTTATTGATATAACCTATACCATGGTTAGGCTGAGAATAATATGCCTCAACTAACAGTCATTTAGCAAATAATAGAGGCGTTCTGGATGCTTTCCAACGTTACACATGTACTTGGTCATAAAATGATTCGTGAAAAAATTAACATCTGCTTTCCTAAAATAAAGTGTGCCAAGTAGCTTTTTATGAATGCTTTCCTCATTTTAAAAAGAAATATGGAGAGATAAACTGGCACCCAGATGTATAGCATATTTATAATGGTTTTAGGATTTAAAGGTAGCTATTCTTTGCGCAAACCATTTAAAAACTGACGGTTTCAAAGCTACTTAACCCCAGACATCTTTGAATGCTGACGAGTCTTCCAAATTTTATCATTTAAAGCGGAATTTACTGTAATTTAATTGCACATCAAGGCAGAGCTATGTGCAAGTTGGGGGCACTGCAGCCTGAGTTCAACAGAAATTCCAACTCGCCTTTTATTTACCTAATTTCTCAGCAAGGTTCCCAGGCCCTTAAGAAGGCAGAGCTGGAAAGTTTAGTTGGGCTCTTTTTTGTTGTTGTTTAATTCCACTATTAGGAAATGAGGCCTACCTTTGAATTATTTCATTAGGATTTGGCCTTTTGGGGGAAGGGGTGGGAACCATAATCATTAGTGGCTTTTTATTATTTCTACAATAAATGGCCAGATTCTTTGTTGAATAAGCTGCTTGAATGTTTTGCAGATGTTCCACTTAGACCAAATCTGACCCCCTATTTCCTCCCAAATAAGTCCCTTAAACTCTCCCACCAATGCCTTTACTCCAGAGCGGACTCCCCCCAACCCTGACAAGTTTATAAGTGTGGAATATATTCTTATGAAATTTCCACCTAACTGCACGCGCACACACACAAATACATTTACACACACACACACTCCCACCCACTGAGCCTCTGTGCGTGGCAGAGGGTAAGAGGAGAGAAAAAAAGCCAGAGAAACTGGTGAGGCGGAAGGGAAAGGAGGAAGTCAGCCCAGTGGTTACATCCCTGTGCGGAGGTGCGCCCTGCCCGGCCCGAGACCCTCCTTTGTGCCTTTGGGTGGAGACGTTGGGGGTGGCCCAGGCCCACGTCTCCCAAAGTGCTGGGAATCTTTATTTGCCAAGTGCTTGGGGCGCGGCCCAAGGCATTTCGGGGCTACCCGGTGAGCCGAAGCAGAGCCCAGCCAGCCCCAGAGTCCTCCTGGCGCATCCACGCGGTGGCACCGCCCTAGCCGCGGCAGCCGCGCGTGGGGACCCCCGGGCTTAACAAAGGGTGCCGGGGGGCGCGGGGCGAGGCCACGTGACGGGCCCCGAGCGCCGCGTCGCGGGCCGGCGGCGGGGAGGGGCGGCAGCCCGGGGTGCCTGGTGGCTTCTTGACATAAAAAGAACTGCCGGCCTCTGGCTGGCTGCACCGGGCCGCGCTCCGCCGGGATGAGAAAGTACTTGTCTGGCTTGGCGCTGGAGAAGCCGCACCTCTCATCTCTTCAGCTCTTACTTGAAAAAGCACTTGGAAGAAACTGTGTGCGGGGAGGGCCGCGGGGTGGGCCGGGGCCTGGCGGGAGGCTGAGGGGGGCCGGCTTGTGGGTGGATGGGGAGGAGGTTGAAGAAACAGCTCCTTTCTGAGTGACAGGACTCCTTTTCAAAGGGCAAACAGAAGGGGGGGGGGGAGCTCCTAATATGAATAGGAGAATTTTCAAGGTTTCGCAGTTACCCCAGCCCCCCTTTAAGAGAGATCTTTTTTTCTTTCTTTTACTTTGCTGGTCTTTTCTCTTTATTTTTCTTTCTTTCTTTTTTCCCTTTCCTTCTTCCTTTTTTAGATAGGAGCTGAGCACCCAAACGTGCCTTGTGTCTCAGGAGAAAGAATGATCTCTTGACAAGTTTTTTTTTTTCCTTATATTGGTAAAAATTATTGCAATCTTTTAACATGTTTTTGTGGACCTTCTATCTGGAATGGATAAAACGTCAGAGGAGTCACACTCAGGCAGGACTTGAGTTAGAGATGGTGCATGCAGTGGGGGCGGGGGGCTGGAAGGGACTATCTTACAAAGTTCGCCCTCATCCCAATAATGAAACCTGTCACATCTTTACTTCTTACTGGAAAAGAGATCGTGTCCTCATTTGGACACCTCTAAGGTGATTATTAGATGCCTCTGTGAGATATCAGGTTGGGACAGGAAAACTCATTACACACTGGATTTTTAAAGCTTGCCTGTATTTATAATTTAACCTTAGAAACACATATTGTCTCCATCCTCTGCCCAAGCTTTTCTTATTATTATTATTGCTGCTGCTGCTGCTGCTGCTGCTGCTGCTGTTGAAGGGCCATGCCTTAGAGAGGAGCAAACCTTTTTTTTAAAAAAAGATTTAACCCCACAGTACCAGTTGTTTGTTGTTGTTATCATGATTATGATGGTTATTATGTCATCCCCTCCTTTTTTGCACTTGATCTGATTGAGAGAACTTTTTTAAAGAGTGTGAAATGAAGAACACAAAGACAGTATATCAATGAAAAGAAGAAAGTGGCCCTTTTAATGAGAACTAAAGAAAACCCAAATGTAGATGAAGTGTACCGTAAAAGCGGCTTCAAAGTCCATCTTAATTCCCTTGGGCTCAGTCATCACCAACGTGTGATAATTGGGAGTTCTGCAAGGAGGTAAGGCGGCCTTGGGCTGCAGAGTCATCAGTTGTGCCTCCCTGCCCTATAATTCCAAGTACCTTTTTACCAAGAACTTGAAGATCTTATAGAGAAGCCAGGTTTAACTACTTTGCCTTCAAACGCTACCTGCCCATTAAAGTATCTCTCCCTGCCTCCCCCCCTTTTCTATGCTCAATAAGGGAGCTGCATCTTCCACCCCACCCCACTCTCCAGCAGGTTGGTATATGTTGAGCCATAGTCTAGGTTTTGACTTTTTTTTTTGTGACCAACTCTGTTGAATGTTCTATTTATTTTCGGACCTCAGCCTTCCTGGATCACAAAAGTCCCCACGAGCAACATAGTAATAAATCCAAACAAAAATAAGACAGATTTCCTCATCGATGTGTAATAAAGTTAAAGGACATTGTTTTGTCAGACAAGCGCTAAGTAGAAAATAAATCTCAGAGTCTGGGGAAACAAAACAGAGCGCTGCTGGCATGTGTGTAAATTTACTTTTAAAAGCAATAAATCAATGTTAAATTAAACAGCTGGGTACCCTGTCTATGAGAAGGTTCCGTGTTTAAGAAGATCTTGATGGGAGAAATGTGCTATTTAACTAGACACCAAACAAAAAGTTAAATTTTTATTGTGATCCAGGGCAAGACTGACCTGGGAACTTCTCTGAACTTAGGAGAGAAAGAGGGAAGAAGAGTCAGTGTGAATTGAATGTACTTCCATCCTCAGGTCTTTACATATGTTTTCAGGCATAAGGAGATGAGGTTTCATAGAAATGTTTTAGATGTTTTGTAAATTGTCGTTTAAGTTCTCTCTCTATATTTTTTCTTGGCTTGGTGTATTGGGTGGGTTATGATTTTTGTAGGGTTTTTCTCTATAAATACTATAACCTGTGAAGATATTTTAATAAGCATGTTGAGCATATTCTCATTTAACGTTCCTTTTATTCTCAATGTGGTTGTTTTGCACAGTAAATAGTGTGGTAGAAAAATAAAAGAGAACTGTTACTTGATATCTGTTACGCCTTTTTTCACTGAGAAGCAAATCTGAGATTTGAGTAGCATTTTAAACTCAACTGGAATATTTTAATATTCATTTTCTAAGTTTTTTTTTTTTTTAACAAGGCACTTCAGTAGGAAAAATTGTGTGGGGTGGGGGCAGAGCGCAGAACAATAGAAAACCCAAGCTCTGGCTCTGTATTCTAAGAACAATGTGAATCAATGAGTTATTACAAAGACAATATTCAATCATAGACATTTAGGAGTATTTTAAGGCTAGTATGTATGTACTCTAGATTTCTCCCCTCCCTAGTCTTAAAGTGAAATTCCAGAAAGGGCGAACAGAAGTACATTAGAAAGCAGACATAATACCAAGATAAACTCTTTGTCTTTGGAATTCAGAACGACAGGTTTAAAAGAAAAATAAAGGGCTCTTGCCTGTACAGAAAGCAGAATATTATTTACTGTCTTTATATAACAACCCCAGAAGCTCTGTTTTGTTAGCCCAAAGTATTCATGTTTTGTTGCCTCCACAGAATATTCATATAGTTAGGTAACCCTTAAAAAATGGAAAAGTGCTGTTTTTCCCCTCAAGCTACAAACTAACAGGGGCTATTTGACAGCATTCTAGCTACCTTTGACTTTTCCCCAGCCAGAGGAAATCACAAAGATCTGGCAAAGACTAGTTATACTATTTATATTTAGAAGACAGTATTCAGTTTCTATGACCATTTGTGGCTTGTTAAGTAAATCTGTGTCTTATGCCACTCAGAGATAGCTCAGATTGCCTGTCAGGAAACGTCTGGGCAGCCCTGTAAACTCAGAATGACTTCTCCAATCCCGCTAGGTTTTCTCAGCGAGGTACTTTCCTCTGTGCTGAAGCCCTTGGAGTCATGTCAGCCCAAGGTGAGACTTTCAGGCACTGCTCTTTGTTTGTATCTGGAGTGGAAGGTGCAGTATTAGTTAGACATTGGGTTGGGTGGGGGTGGGAACGGGAAGGCCGCTTGCTTTAATTAAAGACGAGAAGCAACTCTATGAGGAGCTGTCCTTTAGCCTTAGCTTGAGGCAGTAGGGGTCCGTCTCACCTTTAGTTAAGTTTGTTTGAGCCGGTTGGTGGGGCCAAGAGCAGCAACCTGCAGATAGCGCGGGGCTCAGGTGAGACTGGACCATCGGTTAAGCGGCAGCAAGCGCATCTCCAAGCCTCCCTTTGCCTCCCAATTCCTGGTTCTCGCAGTGCTGTGTACTTGACTCAGGGGCACTTTGATTCTAACTTTGCTTGCTAGATGGCGCTCGGTATCTCAGGACCTTCCATTTCAGAATTCAAGCGGCTTTTATCACCGTTTTCTCAACTACTTGTGGGCATTTGATTAGCACGGTGCTGGTAATGTTATTATTACCCTTGTTTTTTGTCACCCCTGTTCATTTTTTGATTAAGATAGTGTTCAGGTGGGAGCTTCCCTTCTTAATCCGTATAATAATAAGATTTATCGAAACTCTGCACTTGAATTTAGAGCACATTTTTGGCTCAATTACTCGTTCTGATATATTTCACAAACCACTTTAGTAACTTTTCCTCCAGTAATCTGATTTAGGCTTTCAGGAAGAAGATAAATCAGCAAGTCCAGATGGTTATTTACAATCCTTGAGTTTGTCACCAGAGTCCACACCTCACACCACTGCTCCCATCCCAATTTGAGGGTGAATTAAGCACATCTTAGGGAACTTATTACTTTCATTTGTCATTGTGGTATATTATTCATTGATTTAAAAATACTATAATTTGTTTAAAGACTCCAGGCTAAAATTCACATCTACAAAGAGTCATGCTTTAGTATTAGTCATAAAAGCCACAACAAAATTTGTTTCCCATGAAGGCTAATTTGTGGATTCTAATGTATGTTTATTTTACTCACTTATGATTTTTCTCACTGAGTTTTTTTTTTTAACTCCTTTGTGTTGAAGCACAAAGAGACAGAAAATCAATAGTTCTAAATTTCTGGTGGAAAAAAAAATTATGAGTCAAAAGGACCTGTATATTGTTTTGTTTCGTGAGCTGAAGCTATCACTTCCACGGCACCTACCAATCTCATAATATTGTGCATCCCTTAAAGAAAAGTCTGCAGGTGAGGAAGGCGAATGAAAAAAGAAAAACCTCTTTATAGACACTTTACCAACATTTTGATGAAAGAGTTCAACTTGTTTGTTATTGCTTCTAGGTTTTAGAGAACTAATTTGAATAGAAATGTTCCACCTTTGGAATATAAATAACAACAGAGCTAGGTGACTGGAAACCTTTTGTCAAACCTTAGCTGCTTTGGTGAAGAACCCCACGAAGTCTCTCTCTAGGTGTTAGGCTGAAACTAGCAGGCGCTGAAAACCTAAAGCGGAAAATTTACAACTTGATCAGCCCCAGCCACACACCCAAAAACCTGCTACTGGTGCAAACATATGTTCCAGATTAAGTTAAGCAAATGGCTCTCCTTTTCTCAGGGTTGAAAGTTGATCATGAAAATTCAAATTTGAGTGAGTTGTGCTTCCAATGGATCAGCGGATCCTCAGACGCTTATAAATCCCTCCCAACTGTTTACTCAAGAGATTTCATGTATTTTATTACTTTCTTGAGAGCCTATTTTACAATTTCCTGCAAACTGAGTTCAATCAGGAATTATCATCCAGGAACACATAATTTTAAAAGTTAACTAAATTGAAACTAGGTGTCTTCTTCCCTCTAATGTTAAACTGCTAGATAGAAAATTGTAACTCCGGTTGTTCTAATACTGTCTACATTTTTGCATATATGCTAACTTGAAAAGCAGAAGTTAAATTTATTTTAAAGTTCCTTTAAAGTTTTATTCACCAGAGGAGAAGGTGGGTTTTTCTTCACAGTGTGAGACAAAATAAAGGAGTGTTACCAGAGCCTTTAATTATGTCAGAAAATGCCTACAATCATTGTTTTCTTTTAATGGAGGTAACTTTCTTTTGCAAACTTTCTGCGATCAACCAGCTATTTCCCAGCTCAATTATTTGCAGACCAGTTTGGTTACTTAGATGTCCTGTAAGGACATTTAGAAATAACTTCTGACCCTCAAGATAGCAGGCTTCTTGGGCAAGTTGCCGGGGATGGAGCCAGGCAGCATTTGTCTCCGATCCCTTCCTATGTCATGGAGGGAGTCTGAAGTCCCCGTATTAGAATAGTCATCCTGCAGATTTTAACCAATATTGTCATGTTGAAGTTTGGTAGTTATTGTTTACATTTTTCTCTTCCCCAGGGGGTCTTGGCAAATGTTTAAGGGATTATCAATTCCCAAGAAAACAAATAAAGAAGACTTTTAAAAATAATATGTAAGAGGCACACTATTCTTTAACTACACAGGCAGTGTATATTCCACATTGACTAGTGTTTAAGAGACAAGAAGAGTTATTTTAAAAGACTTTAAATGGGAAAAATTTGTGGGGCAGAAGTAAGTCTAGGGAAGAGAAGGGTTGAAATTTTAAAAGCTTGGATAAAAGCGGGAAAATGGCTTTCTAAGCTGCAAACTGATTTAAAGTAATATCAAACAAGTACAGGTGGTGAACAAACATTGCTGGAGAAATTCCTTTTCAAGGGACCTGATAATGTCACTCAATGCTTTGATTTAAAAAAATACATCAGCTTCTTGTACTCCTTTTCTCTTTATTTTTCTCTAAGTGGTACTAAAATATTCACCCCAGTTTGGGAGTTTCTGACTTACTTAGAATAACTCCAAAAAGACATTCTGAAATGGTGTTAAAATACACCTTTTAGGTAAGAAATAATATAGATCATATCTACCTTGCTCCCCAAATTAGAGGGGAAAACCTCTGTGAAGGAGATTCCCCGAAACCTGTATTGATGCAAAGGAAGAGAGAAAGAAAGAAAAAGAAAAGAAATGCTAAGCACTCAGGAGTTCAGCGACTCCACCCCAAATTTCCACAATTCCCCTGCACCAACAAAGGACAGTCCCATGTCCTCCTCCCTCCTACCCCCATCTGACTCACTTTTCTTGCTCCTGAAACCCTGGAAGTCTAGAATGAAATATTTCATTTATCCAAAGGAAAAAGCTCAAATCATAGAATGAGTTCCCAAATATATACTAACCAAAGACATGTAAACATTATAGACATATTTCAGTTGGGGGGGCAGATTTTTTGGGGGGAGAGCTAGTCCAGGAGATGCTAGTCTCCAAGTCATTATTATTCAACAGGTCCCCTTTGCTACCCTGCACACTTCAGCTGCCAAACTGGGTTAGCCAATGTGAGTTCTCCCCAATTTTCATAGGAAGGTTGCCCTGTTAGTTTACACAACTCTCGGCATGACCGGAAGTTTCTCTAGTAGCACAAACTTGTCTTGGGCAACACACTTCTTGAGAGTTGACCAAACTAAAAGCAAAAGAAATAATCTTTGGGGAGAATTCAGCTGGGAATTTGCATACTAAATAAAGATGGGGGCAAAATCTATGTAATCAGAGCTGTATGAGAAAGCAGGGTGCAATAGCCACTTAGACAACAGACAACAAAATTGTTAATCCATGAAATAGTTCATATTTGTAACTCTTAAGGAATTGAAATATCCAAGAGTTTTGAACCTAAGTTACTGCTCTAATGAAGAATTTGTGGAAATTTTTCATTGCAATACTATGTCAATCATATCCTGAAATGTATTAAATTCCATGTTACTATGTAACAGCAATTCTGAAATCAGCTCAGTGAAGCTATTTAATAGTAAAGAAATCTCTCAGCTTATCAGGTTCTCTCCTCTTTTTACTATTCCTGGCACTTTCTGGCAAAGTTTGAATTCAGTTGGTTTGAAACTTTCATTTTTTACAGTCTATCTTCAATAGAATTTGTTTTTGCCCACCTCACCTGCTGTAAAAATAGTGATTTCAGCCTCTAAATCGGTTCAAGAGAGTAGATGACTAAAATAGTTTCCCAATGGGAGGGAAGAGATTTCACTCAAAGTCTAAAAAGTGAGGTGAGTTTCGGTAAAGTACGGTGCAATTAAAATCTTTAAAAACTAGTAATTTAAGAGTGCTAACTTAAATGTTGCCAGGGAGGTCATGCGATGGAAAAGATACCAAAATGAAGTGATCTTCCTTTACTATATTTTGCATAACGCGACAATGAAAAAGAAATCCAAACAGAAAAGCGTGCTGAAATTTGGAGCTTGGAGTTGAGGTCTGTAAGTAGGAGAAGAGGTGATGGTGGGTCCTCAGCCAGACGCGCCCCCTTTTTAGTGCTGTCAAATAAGTTGGTGTCAGGCTCTTTAGCGCGCTGCTGGCCAGGCACCCGCTGCACAGCCATTTCCCTCCAGGCAGTAATTAACCAGTACCTGGGAGCCCCCAACCTATCCGACAGCTCCAGCCAGGGGCAGCGCCGTGGGATCAAGGGCCCAGTAGGTCTGACAGTTCATCTCCTAGAGCATAAGTGTGTCGCCATTGAGACCACAAGCCAAGGGAGAATGTGCTTCTAATACAGACTTCTTAAACTAGAACAGGTACATATCTGGCTAGATAAAGTGTGATGGTGAAAAGTTAGGCAAAGTAAAGTTATGGGAGTAAGAATTCTAGCACAGAAATGAGTGAGCTTAGCGCTAAATTCATCATAAGGTGGATGCAAATTCGAGGAGCAGGCAAATGGTGTGACAACTCTGGGGCTTAGTGGTAAATACGGGACATGGAACAAGCACGACACCCCTCTCACAAACTGTACTTTTAAAACTCACTGTCACTTTGGGCTCAGATCCTAGGAATTGGAGAACATTTTCCTATGTGAGGGAGTGGTAGCAGAGAGGAAATAGTAGAAGGTCAGAACTTCGGGGTTCTGGCGGAGAGGAGAGGGAAGGGGGCGCGCTGGGCGCTGTCCATGGTGCTAGGATACCGCGGTTTTTCTTTCTTTCTGCGGTCCCCTTCACTCCCGCGGTTACACCTAACTCAGGTATAAAAAGGGATGAAAAACCAGCAACTCCTGAGAGTGGGAATTTTTTTTTTTTGGTCACCGCGAACTGGAAAATACGCGTGTGGCTGTAAGATAAAACAGTACTCAAGAAGGGTTGTACTCAGACTCTATCTCAGTCTGCACTGTTTTGTCAGACAGCAGCGTGAACTGGTCATTGTAGGAGTTTTCTCTTTGAGGTGTTCCACATTTCAAAGAAATTTAATAAACGATTCTTGAAGTAAAAAGTAAAGTGGAAGGCGGGCAGGAAAAGGGTGATTTGAGATTTTAAATATATATAAAATCACTTAACTATTTCCAGATTTTATACCATATAAAACAGCAATATTTAGTCTGTTGAGATTTCTATTGAGAAAGTAATTAAAAACGTATAGACACAATTTCATTTAAATAAGTTCTTAAATTCCCAGTTCACCAAATGCTACTGTTATAATTTTTTGTTAATAAAAAATCAGGAGCGAATTACCTACTATAGGGTGTGCAAATTTGAAATGGCTATGACTTCACCCTTAGGTCTAAACTGGTACTCTAACTAAACTGTATTCTCTTAAAACAAATCTAATTTTTTAAAACACAGGCAAATAGAAAGCAATATGCAGAAAGAAATATTTTCAAAATTAGGATAAAAAAGTAAACAGACATAACCCACCTAGTGGGTGAATCACACTTTTGTACAAAGATATGCCTACTTTTTACACATGTATGTAAAATACATGTTTTTTACATACAAGTGAAATCATGTGACAAAGTTTTGGATGGAATATTAACTTTGGTCCAACTAGAAGTATGGACAAAAAAGGAAAGATTTTAATTGTATTAATTACTTTGGCAACTTGAATCCATGACAATGAAGAAGGAAAAAGGACCAGAATTCAAACAGCTGACACGATGATCAGCAGCAACTGACATCTCATTTGATATTTGATATCAAGCACTGGATCAATATTTGTGAGATCAATGCAATTTTAAAGGTTTTCATTTGAAACTGTGAGAAAGCCAAATTGTGACACCCTGTTCCTGGGTTATTCTTAGAGCTGGCTATTATAGGGAATGATATTAAGTAATTTACTGAGGCAAAGCAAAAGCAATCCCCCTCCCAACTCTAAACAAAATCCTCCAAAGCAATCCATCAATATTTCTTCAGTTGGTAAGCCTTGCTTACCTAAGTACTTAGAAAAGGTGTGCAGCTATATTGGGGGGGGGGGAAGCCATTTATTTAATTATGGTTAACAAAACACAGAAGAAAATAAGCCTTTCAAGATTTTGAGGTGCATGAAGATGAACTGAATCAGAGATACCTTTTTGAGACACAAAGGGATTAGGTGGCACTTGAACAAAAAGAAATGAAAATGATAAAAGGAGAAAACCAAGGCCTTTCAACTATAGGGTCAATCCCCTCATATGTGGAATTCAGTGGGAACTAAATAGATTTCTCTGTGTCTCAGGCAGAGTAGAAATCTAAGAGTCCTATCTGAAACTTATAACAAGGGTCCAACAAAGGTCAGATAGAGAAAAAAAAAGTAATTAGAACATATATTGTCTATCCCTTTTGAGAATCTATACCTTAAAAATAAAATGCAAATTAATGTAACTCAGAAGCACATAGGTCCTCAATATATGTCTGTACTATAGCAAGGTCCTACTCTGTGTATGTTCCTCTTTTCTGCTTAGCAGACATCACTGTTAACTTATTTGCTAACCAACTCATTTTATTTGATAAAACACTAAACTTGGATTTATTTATTCTACAGATTCAATTTTGAGGAAATTTCACCTTGAGGGATCCAAGACCTTCAGTCCAAACAGCAATTTCTGGGGATACAGATGTGGGGGTTATGCAGAGGGAGTACAACTGGGTGAACATCCCAGTAAGGACAGTGAAAAGGTGAGATGTGATGATTGTGGATGGTATTCCTCACAAGCAGATGTTTAAATTTTTAGACATAAAGAGAAAGAAAATGTCTTTCATTTGTAATTCAACTTTAATGAAAAACTTGGGAGATAATTCTTTTTCACTTGAAATAACAGGAAGATTTAGAAGATACCTGATGCCTGACCAAAAGACCTCTTCTTCAGGACAGAGAATAAAATACTTAAAAAGTATGCAGTTCTTTAAAAACATTAAATTTTTTTTTGTTATTTGATGAGCGTGACTTGTTAGATTTGAATGATACTTTATGACTATATTATTACACTCATTTCAAATAAAAGGCATTGTATTATATGCTTTCCAGTGAAATTCATACTTGAATCCTTTTGTAGTAGGATTAAATCATGTACCTAGCATATTCTTTAAGACCTGAGGTAAAGGCATATTTTCCAAGATTTTAGTAACTTAAGAATAGTCACTTTTGTATAAGTCTCTGTGGCCTATTGTATTTCCAGTTTAGCAGATTGCCTTCAAACTAGAGACACCAATGGTTTAAGTCATTTTTCTTTAATGAAATAAAGTCAGCCTTACACACACATACATATACTGAGAATTTACAGATGCAAATGAACTTGAGACATTTACAAATATTTGTTACAATGTCCTGCAGCATTTGAACATGAAAAATTTCTTTATAAGAAAGTTTATACAAACGATCCCGGTGATCAACATGTATTCAGTATCTACCATATATGTTACAGGTACTGAAGACACATACATACTATATCTCTGGTGGAATGGGCATGTGTACTCCATACATGGACATGAATCTGCACACATGTAGTGTGTACACATGCACAAACATATGTATTTTTCCTATTAGGTCTTTAAAAAAACCCTGAGTTATTTCAAAGGACATGAACTTTATATTCAATTACAGCTAATTTGTACTATATGTTGGCTAATCATAATCTGACCTATAATTTTTTCCCTCCTAGCATGAAGGACAGTACTTAGAATTTAAGTTTAGTGTTTCAAAAAACACTGCTCTTCTTAAGCCACTTTGAAGCTAGTGAGTATAGGATCCAGATCTACATGTTAATCTCTAGTTTTGCCTTCAAACAGAACTCAGTTACAAAGAACTTGGAAAGATTTTGAATCTATTCAGAAGTGGAAAACTCTTTAATTTTCTGAGGAGTAAAAACTCCCCAAGAAACTTCATATAGCTTCTTAGATTTTGCTTAGCATACGTGATAAAACATTGATTGTTGCAGTTTGGTGACCCATGAAATTTGGGGGTTAGTTTTCTCTTCAGACCAGAGCATATAATTATGCAAATAAAGAGCTGTCACTGATCTAGTGAAATACTCACAAACACATGCACTCTGAAATTGGACAGAAAAGTGAAAATGGTTGGTGATGTGATGGTGCCATGGTTTGTTTTCCTGCCAAGTTTCTATCCAAGTTCATTATTCAAATTGTAAACTTTAAAAAGAGACATATCATTCTTGGGGGGTTGGTTGTCTTTTCATTTTAGATTCTTTGTATTGATACTGCAGGCTGGCTACAAAGTACAGTTCAACATTATTTTACCTATGACAGTCTCTCATATTACCCGATGGAATAACCTTGGATGTAAAAGTTGAATGATCTGGAAAGAGACAGGGTCTCTCCAGATTTCTGTCCAGAAACATGTTTCATGTCTGTTTCAAATAGAACTCAACTCCAACAACATAGAGACTATAGTGAAAGATTTTCCACAACTCTGAAGGCAAGAGACTAGGACAGGTTGCTTGGAAGGCCTCATGGATTAAATGAAATTTCCATTTTTAAGCTTTTTTTTACATTCAAGGGGGAAATGTTGGTCACTGCATGATATCCACTTAATGGCCAAACTTTCAGGATGATTTTCTCCTATATAGCAATTAAAGCCCACTATGTAATATTTGGTAACTTTAACCTTTATGGTTCATTTACAATTACCACTCCTCTAAAACCTTTGTGTTAAGAATTAACAAGAGTTCTTCCATCTAACCATGCTCTTTGGCACTGAGGGCTCCCATTTCCAAAGTTACCATTGCACAGACTGTTGCATAATTTTAGATGTCATGGAGAGTGCCACTGATGAAATGTGAGCAGCTCATGTCAGACCACTGACTGCTAAAGACATCACTACATGAAAGATCAGTGGTGTGAAACTTTAAAAACATTGATCCAAATGAATCAATTAAATCAACATTCATACCTCCTAAGTGTGAGGTTTAAAACTATCATTGTTGCTTTTTTTTTTTACCCTACATAGATTTTGAGATAAACGTTGGAATGCTTTGATGGCAACTTCTATTCTTGAATCTCCGTTAATCGACTTTGTGCTATTTCCCTCTTTTCAACATCTTCCACTTGGTGTACATTCTTTACTTTTAGTACAGTGCATGACAGTTGCAATGCTTTAAATCTAAAACCGCCTAACAAAGCTGACGCTTTAGGTAGGGTAGCTTTAAGCTCTGTGAAGTGTTGATTAAAAACCCTTTCCCAGACTCAAACTGATCTTTTTGGAGATTAATAGAATATTAGATAAAAGGAAGACGAACAATTCAAGAGACTCCCACTCAGTCACTCTATACAAGGAAGGAAGGAAGGAAAGTATTCAATTTTTGAAAGGGAGTACCTCCTGGAGTCTTTTATTTTATATTATTACAGCCCTTAATAAGTAATCATAAAATAACCACCACCATTATCCTTTCCTTTTTTTTTTTTTTTGGCCAGTCATAATTCAAAGATGAGAATGTCTCACATTTATTTAAGGACATTTTTCTCCACATAGGTATGGGGCAAATTTTCAAAAAATTTTTAGACTTTCTGTAATAGCAATCTTTCTAAAATGAGTCAAGATTATAGACACCAAAAGGATCTTGTCTATTTAGTTACAAACTATGGTTATAACAGGAGACAGACATGTTTGTATTGAAACTCCAGATAAGTCAGAGAAACATGAAAAAAAATCTAACTTATTAGCACTGATAAAGTTAACATATTTTGTCACCTACACGCTCTCAAAGGAGTTACAGGTTTTCAAGAAGGAAAAGCTGTAAAATAAATGTAAACAAGATAGTTCCAGATTAGATGTAATACCTCAAGGACCTATATAGGGACTTCAGAGCAACTTAATCTCACCAAACTCCTTTCAGAAAACACATTTGTTTACAGTCTATTAAAACATATTTTATAAAACAACAGTTTAACAACAGACTTAAAATTTCCTTGTAGCTAAGGAAATATTTGAGATACTAAAAACAAATGTCTTAAAAAAAAATGTTAGCTTTGTGAAAGGTCCAAGCCAAATAATGACTCAAATGAAGACAGTTTATTACCTTACAGCAATAACAGTGAAGTACCAATAGGTATAATATATTGATGGATGTTGTTTCCATCACTCTTTTTGAAGTTTCTGTTATTATTAATCTCTATACAGTTGATGAATAAATAAACTGAGCAAGAATAATACACCAATGCTTGTTGGGAAAATTGTTTTTATTTTAAAATGGTAAACAGAAATATATAATAGATAGGAAACTCCTGTGCTTTATTTTTTTTCTTCCTTTGTATAAACAGCAACATAGTCCACGTTGAAGCACAAAGGAGAAACTTGAGAAAATAACAATTATTACAAGTAGATTCCCCCAACCCCTTCAATTATCCGTGAAAACTTACAAGGACTGGTTAGGCATCTTTAGAAAGCTCCAAAGTCAATATCTGATTTTTAAGTTTTAACGCCTCTTTTGAGTCTTTGATTTATCAATAACCCTTTGCTTCCCATTTCACTTGGCTAAGATCTGAGTATATAATTAAAAAACAAAAACAAAAACAACAAAAAAAAACCCCACACACCCTAATAGACTCCAAAAACTCCTGTCTCTATAAACCAAACAGGGAGATCAGAGCAGAAATATTATTAACACTTGTCGCCTCCAAGCAGGCGGGCTACTACCAACTGCTTGTTGTTACTCCAGGAAAATTGAGGTGTATGATATTATTACATTTACACCAACAGACCCATAATCAACAGGTTAAAAAATCTTACTTTACAAGGAATCTTATCAGTTAACAGCTGGAGGTCTGGAATGGTTAGCCTAGATCTCTCCAGGTTGCAACAGCTCAGATCCACAAGTAGAAATTACATTTACACAACTTAAGTTTGCAAATAGCTCTCTATAGATAGTTAAACAAGGCCTAAACCAAGGTAGCTGAAAAGTATTACAGGCAATTAAACGACGACTTACTTGAATTATAAAGGTTTTTTAAAAAGAGGCGATAAAACTGAAGAGAAAAGAAGTGATCTGATGTATAAGCTGAGCATATTTACTTTGCTCTAATTTAGCTGCAGAAGCTTCATAAATTTAGCACTGCACCAATGTTGATTAAAAAATTACAATAAAATTAGTTTTCTGCAAAACTTCTCATGTACTGGAAATACCACTTAATTTATAGTACTTGGAGAAATATATTCCAACCACATCAATTCTCAAAAATCCTCTCAAAGGAAGGTACCATTATTTCACACAGTTCGACATTTCTAAAATAGGAAAGACTGCAGACAAGCGTTCTTGACATGGCTGGGATAATACAGTTTAATCTATCCAGGAGCTGGAGAAGATGATGTTTTAATTCTTAAGTTGGTTCTGCTACAATAACATCAAAAGATGCAAATATGACCACTGAAAAAAGGTCGATTTAATTTGCCATCATTAAAACTGTAAGAACTAATTAATGTACCTGTATACCAAACACAAATATGATATTATCAGTTTGAAAACGTGCTGAAATGGGTTAATAATAAAAACAGCTATCTAGGAGGTGGCTATTTGAAGTTATTTTTCTGAAGAGACAGTTGGTCTAAGCCATTTTAGATACATTTTATCATGTCCTCAAGTAAGGCAGATATATTAATTGTTGCACACACTTTAAAAAAGGGTGAAAAAATATTAAATTCAGATCCTCATCTATCAGAAACAGAATCATCCCTAGGTAATTAAATTCTTCAAGTAATTAAGATTGATATTGTTTAATACTTGAATTTCAAAGTCAGCATAATCTAACTTATTTTACCTCTCAGATCTGATTCACAGTGTTGACCAGATGTTAGCTGGATAAAATATTCAATTGTTGAAACTGTAGGGCAAATCCTTATAGTGGATGCAGACTACTAAAAACTAAACCATTGGACTGAGAGGAGAAAATCTTTCACATCAGGTCTCTTCCTTGAAAACTAAAAATTTTAGCCCTAGCTGGCGTTCCAGAAGGAAAAGGCTCGAGCACACAGGTTTATTTTCCTGATGACAAATAAAAATTCTATCTCTAGAGGGTCTAACTCAAAGTAGATCATTCTAGTTAGGATGAACAAAAACAAACTTTCTCTAAATTAAGATTTACAAAGCAAAACATTTGATATCTAAGTTACAATGCTGCTCAATACACGTTACGTATTTTAAAAGTAAGTCAATTCTAACAATAAAGTTAGAAATTCCATTGCAAATGGGACCTTTCACACATTAAAGATTTGTTCGTCATGACGTTCTGGTTTTAAACCACCTTTTTTGAAATCAGAGACGTATGTAAAAAATCTCATATTCAACTGTCAAAGATGTTCTGCAGTAGTTGTGGATACAGCCCTTTTTTAGATTTTTATACAAAGTTTTTCTTCCAGTCACGAAATAAAAATGCAGTTAGGGAGAAGACAATCTGCACTCTCTTAACTACAGAGAATATCATGGCATGTTCTGAATTTAAATTTGGATTGGGGAGGGGGGGCTTAAAAAAAAAAAAGAGGCATAAGACGGCCTCAGGCAAGAAGCTACCTAAAATGAAAGTTTGAAGTCCAGAATACAAGTTTGCTTCTGTTCGGAGAAAAGAAATGGACATGATTGGGGGGAGGGGTGGGGAGCGGCGGCTGCGCTGCAGCGGGCGATAGGACCGCGCAGACGCCGCTCGCCCCCGCAGCGCTGCGCGGGCTCCGTCAGGGCAATTAGAGCCGCGCCGGCCGCGCAGGGCAGGGCGCTGTCAGCCTTAATCTGCGCGCTGACGGGCAGCACGAAGCCGGGCTCAGCCCGCAGGAAGCACGACCAGTGAACCCATATTGCTTTGACAGTTGCACTCATCTAGAAATAATGCAAAACGCTATTTAGATGTATATATCACGACCCTGTGCTCTAGGAAGAAAACAATCTAATGAGGGGCTGGGAGTCTGCTCGCCGACAACAAGCAGTTAGGAGACGTGTGGACGCGTGTTCGAGTGTGGTTCCTTTGCTCCCCTCCCCCGTCTCCTCTCTCTCCTCTTACAGCTCTTCGTGCTTTATTCTGTGGGAGCGCCGCATCAGCGCCGGCTTGAGGGAGCTGGTCTTGGCCTCTGAGGCTTCGGTAAAGAATTTGAAAATAGACGGGAAGCTCTTCCAGGAAGTTAGCTCGTGACGGTCGGTACCTGCAGAAAACAGACTCGATTACGAGGTGGCCCAGCTCGGCGGCGGCACAGGGCGGCGACGGCAGCCGGGTCCAGCCAGTCCTCCGACGCCCGAGGTCGG